>NC_050468.1:19290994-19528884 GCF_013373865.1 Monomorium pharaonis
AAATTACGGGTATAGCATAAAACAGAACCAAGTAAACGTGGACATAGCATAGAAGAGACCCAAAAAGTTATGCACATTACCTACGGGATTGATAGATATTTGACTACATAGTTTAATGTGCACATTTTGTGCACATAGAGGCGCTGATGGATGAAAACACCTAAAACCACCTAAAACGACGCGATGACCGCTCTCAGGTTCCTCTCTGCTGAATTTAATCGAAAAATATTTTATTAAAACACATTATCAAAGCTTCAAAAAAATTTTTTTAACTATTAAATTGGAAAGAGTGATTATATATATATATATATATATATATATATATATATAATATAAACCTTATTAAAAATTAGAAAAGTATTATTTAAAAGCGCTCAACTCGCACACGGTCAATGTTTTTACTTTTTAGCTATTGTATTATATAACATAATCCAAAATTCTTAACAAATTAAAGATAGCTGACCGTCCAACATTTATATATTTTTTTCTAAAATTGCAATTACGTTGCTATGAATTTCCGCTATTTAAATGGACATATACGCATAATTTCGACCAGCTGATAACTGTCATAATCGCTCTGAATTTCTGAATATTGTTGCGTTCCGAGACTCATCGAAATGGAGATATCCGCTGCATTTCACGCTGTATTTCCGCGAGTGCATGTGATTTTTATATAATTGTACATTCGTCAAATAAAAAATTTTGCAAAAAATTTAAAAAAAAGTACGATGTCTTTTTAATTATCTGACAAAATCCGTCATTTACTCTATTAATCAATTTGACCTATCTTCGACACGATATGAAATAAGCACTTTTAGGTTATGTTGCAATGTTGTTATGCTCCTCATGTACTTTTTCTTTAAATAACAATGCTAATAGTATTGACAGTTTTTTAAATAAAAATAGTAATTGTTTATGTATAACTAATAAAGTATTTTTGTGAAAAGATGAATGACATTTGGAGTTTTAATACCTAGTAGAGCAAGAGAGAGTTTGAAAGTATTTTATAATAAAAAAATAATTTAATTCACCTTTTCTAAGCAAAAGAGAAACAAACAAAATGTAATTTGGAAAAAAGAGAAAGTTGATTAATAATGTATGTTCGAATAGGAACAGATAGCGATTTGATAAACACTGCTGAGTTTTGCATATTGAAAAGATGTTAAAACATAATTTCTTAAAGACATCATGGTGTAAATTGTGCACACAATATATCCACAAAAATGCTCCTCTCCCAGAAGCACCTAAAAGTAAAGAGGCATCTAAAAGTGCAATTACAAAGGTACGCAACATTGGGATACTGGCACATATTGACGCTGGTTAGTATTCTACTTGTTATATTAATATAATAAATAAAATCTCTTTAAAAGTCCAATAAAATTAAATTTAAAAAATGTATAATGCTATCATATTTTTGGTTTGTAAATATCAGTTTTATCTTCTTTTTTTATGTTATTTCACTTACAAATTTAATAATAATCTTTAATCAATGTTTGCTTGATTATGTTTTATCAAAATTGATATTATCCTATCATATATTAATTTATGTAAGATGTATTATGTAATACTTTACTATTAAAGTTTGTGCTTTTTATATATGTATAATTTAATATTTCTTTTATATATATATATATATATATATATATATATATATATATAAAAATCTATTATTTTTTAAATTGTAATTTTTAAATTAGGTAACTAGAAAAGTTGCAGAAAAACATAAACACGTTTGAATTCCTAATTAATCATAAAATTAAAACAAGAAACTGTAATAATTCTCTATAGTAGCTCAAATGTAAATTCAATAGAAACGATAACTTTATTATAAAATTAAATAAAATTTCAGTAAAGTCTAAATCTGTTATCTTTTTATTATTTTTTATCGGTTTTTAAAAATAGGGATGTTTCTGAACCATCTAACTTATATATTTAGGTGCAAATATATTTTTCCACAGGAAAAACGACCACAACTGAAAGAATGTTGTACTATTCGGGTCTCATCAAACATATGGGAGAAGTACATCATGGCAACACTGTGACCGATTACATGGAGCAGGAACGTCAGCGAGGGATAACCATCACTTCAGCTGCGGTCACATTTAATTGGAAAGACCATCGCTTCAATTTAATAGACACCCCTGGTCATATCGATTTTATTATGGAAGTCGAACAGACTTTGCAGATATTGGATGGTGCAATTGTAGTTCTAGATGGTTCTGCTGGTGTGGAAGCTCAGACGATAACGGTATCCAGACAAGCAGATAGGTATAACATACCTCGGATAATCTACGTTAATAAGATGGACAGAGTGGATGCTGACTTCGACATGAGTTTGCAGTCTATCGAATCAAAATTGAACATGGAAACGTTACCAATACAGATTCCCATAAAGAAGGCGGGTGTCTTAGAAGGTATCGTAGATGTGATAACTATGGAAAAGTTATCGTTCGATAAGAAGCATCAAGGTACTAATTTAATAAGGACAAAAATATCTGAGAGCGGCGACGAAGGAAGACTATGGGATGCTGCTAGTGAGCAGCGACGACTGTTGACTGACAAGCTATCGGGTCTAGACGACAAACTGGCAGACATTGTTATAGAGCAAGAGTCTTTAGATAACGTGCAGCCGCAAATGTTGGTCGATTCCTTACACAGAGTCACTATAGGTAGGAAAGGTGTGCCTGTAACGTTAGGAAGTTCCTACAAGAACATCGGAGTACAGCCTCTAATGGATAGCGTCATTCTCTACCTGCCGTCGCCATCGAATGTAGATCGATTGAATCCATATCGATGCTTCGAGGACAGTTTGGCAGCCAGAGTCTTCAAGGTTGTTCATGACAAGCATAGGGGACCAGTTACCTTTTTTAGGATTTATTCTGGCAGTATGAAGAGGAGTCAGAAATTGTACAACGTAACACGCGAGCAAAATGAGCAATGTACTCGTCTATATATCGCTTGTGCCGATGATTACGAGGAAGTGGATGAGGTGACCTATGGTAATATCGCAGCTGTAGCTGGATTAAAGAGTACTATCACAGGCGACTTGATGACGACGAGTACGTCGGTAGCCAGTCGCGCCAAGCAGACTATGCTGAAGGAGAATCCGGACCGGCTGGACTACGTAAACAATTTCTTTGCGTCCGGAGTAAACTTGCTCGATCCCGTTTTCTTTTGCTCCATCGAACCGCCCTCCCTCTCGGCGCAGTCTGCTCTAGAGGTTGCTCTTCAGGAGTTGCAAAGGGAGGATCCCAGCTTGCATGTGAAGAACGATCCAGTGACCGAACAGATTGTGCTCGGAGGAATGGGTGAGCTACACATAGAGATCATTAAGCAGAGAATCCAGACGGAGTACAAGATCGACGTAGATTTGGGTCCCCTGCAAATCGCTTATAAGGAAACGATTCAGGATGCTGTTGAAGATACGCTGTTTGTGGAGCACAAGGTTGGCAACACGATGCACAAAGTTATGATCACCATGTCCTTAATACCCAATTACAAGGATAAGGAGAAGCTGCTTCTGGATAGGTCTCCAGAAAATGCTTCGAATATTGATGGTATTCATCCGCGAATGATGAACGCAATTAAAAACGGTATGAAAGCTGCACTACTGCATGGTGTGAAATTAAGTTGTCCGGTGATTAATGTTGGTGTCAAGCTCCACTGGCTGGAGACAACACGCGGTACTTCGGATACTATTATTTCTGCCGCTGCCTCGCAATGCATTCGGAAGGTCGGTGTGCACATATACCTTAAATAAATTCTAATTAGAATTAAGGTTTCTTAAAATAAAAGAACCAATTATTGATCTTAGTACCTAATAATAATAATGATAATAATTTTTGTATGAATTTTTACAATCTCTAAGTGATCTAACCTAGTGTTGTTTTTTGTAAAGATTTCTAAAGTGTTTTAAGATACTCGTGAACCACAATATTATATATAAGTTGCTCGTCTATTTAATTTATAATATTACGTATTCCGGCTTTAGTTAAGGTCTGTATTATAAAATCAATGAATATGCATGTAATTAATGTGACCTAAAGATTAAATTTACACAAAAATTATTATTAGGTATCAAGATTTGCTATAAACTGAACAGCTCTTTCACCTCTATATTTGATATTTTTATTGATTTTAATTTCACTTACTATTGTTAAATTTTATTAATTAATGTTATAAGATATTCATAATCCTAATCGTTGTGCGAGACTTTATCATATTTTATATACACTCTACTGCTAAAAAATAAGAACACTTGAGATTTTCTTATAGACATCACGAAAAGTATCTTAAAACAAAAATGCATTTTAAAGTGAAAAGATAAAGTTTTGAATTATATTTTATTTTTAAATTACATAATTATTTTTATTTTTTAATATTTTTTGTTAACTTTGAAATGCTGTAAGTTGATAAAATATGATTGAATAAAAATTAACAAAACATTAAAATAATAAACGTTCTAAATTAAATTTTTTTTAATTAATGCAATTTCTTACAATAATATCGAATTTTTTGCGTAAAATTCATTTATTATAAAATATTTAAAAAAATGTTAATTAAACTAAAGTTTTGTGAAAAAAAGAAAAAAATATTTGTTACAGTATGTTTGACACATAATTTTTTCAAAATTTTTAGACTTGTATTTTTTTTATTTTTCATAATATGTAAGAAAATCTCGAATGTTCTAATATTTTTGAGCGATAGTATAAATAAATACAAATATTTATTTTGCCCGTTTATTAGAAAATATTGATTTCAATGTTTAATAAGATATTTAAATAAAATGTTTTATATATGCACAGTTACTCCAAGATGGAAACAGCATGTTACTAGAGCCGATGATGCAATTGGAAATCGTTGCACCAGAGGAATGTTCATCGAGTATCAATGCTGATCTTACTCGTAGGCGAGCAGTAATGCAACAGATTGATATACGCGGCAATAATAAGGTGAATAAATTTTCTTATTCGTAATAAATTAATAATATTAATTTATGTATTATGATCCGCATGTTATTTTGTAGGTGATTAGAACCCTCGCGCCACTATCAGAATTATTGGGATATTCAACAACACTAAGAATCATTACATCGGGCAATGCAACGTTCTCGATGGAATTCAGTCATTATCAGCTAATGACCACTGTCGACGAGGAGAAAGCCATCGAAAAAATTAAAGGATTCTAAACTGAATAGTGTAAAATAATGAACAAAGAGATAATATTATCAAAAGTACAATTTCACTTCATTTTATTGACTCAATCTAATCAAAATATATTGCAACATTATCATTGGTGCGTTACAATCTCCATATACAATTCTCAATAGCGACTACCAAATATGATACGGAAAGCTCTAATCAGGAGCTTGGGCTAACCTTGGGGCTAAACCGAAGCAAAAAATCGCTAATGGACTATCAGAAATTCACGGCTTCCAGGCATCATAGCTAGCAGTCGCGTATAAATATATTAATATTGCTTAAGATCATGCAAAAATGTCATACGTCATAAAATATATGTATATATTATATTGTATGGAGGGATTAAATGTTATAATGTCGCATGAGACTGGAAAAACGACAGCCGCATACAAAAATTTATACCATTGCGGATAGCACAAAGCGAGTTTTCAGTTTTGACGTCACAAAAAAATGTCGGAGACAATTTAGGAATTCTCGCGTTCGTATATTTTTTATTTATCCGCTCTATAATATTAAATGTTGAGTTATGCGAACTGTTGTTGATCAATCTTAAGCGCAATTCAAGAGCTCTTAAGACTCCTTAATGTACTTAGAGGTTTGAGCTAATCTTGTTTTGTCTTATGTTTAAATTTTTTATTTTTACAATATAGAATTATAGTATAAAATTTTACTTGTTGAATCGTTTATAAAATGACAAATCTTACATTCATTATTTCTAATTCGTTATTTTAAACGTTAAATTATACTTGTATCACTTGTATGCAGACATTATTGCTCATATCTGCGACAATTTTCTTCAAGGCGCAAACAGCTGTCGCTTTTTCTTTTCAAGCATATCTCTCGCTTACAATTTGTAACGAGAAAATATCATTTTATTATATGTACACAAAATTACATTTTAAAAGTTAGATTGACAATATTTGTTTATTGGTCTTGTCATTGGTCTACGAGTAGGAAAATACTGAAAATCAAATCATTCGCAGCCATTACAATATAAACACAAATCTTTTCTACATACTCGTATTGAGATTTTGAAAGAGAGATACGTGTAAAGAGAAGAAACGCCAACTATTATTAAGCAAAATCGGAAAAGAGCTTTTAAGAGCGATCAAAAATTTCGTTGTAAAGAGCACGCGCATAATACTTCTGCTCCCCCGTGTAAAAATCCTTCGCGTCATGGTACTCCCGTTTCTCATTCGGGATCGTTTTCCTCGTTGGAGCCGTGCTCCACCATGTCATCGTGGCGTCACAAGCTCACGAGCTTCGGGGGATTCGCATCCGGGGAGCTGAGATCCACGGCGGACAGATGGTTATTTCTCTGTTGCGTCGAGCACGACGGTATCAGGGGTGTCGAGACTGGCGTGAGACCGGTACCGCCTTCCATTAGAGACTCAAAGTTAAACGGTATGCCGCTGGTCGGAGTGGTAATCGGCATACCGGCTATATCCATCGTCGGCTTCATGAAGGCTGGTGTCTCCACCGTCTTGAAAGCGAGGGTGTCCGGTCTCTCTTTCGGCTCCACGAACATCGTCAGAGAATTCAGTCTGTTATTGTTGTCCAATCCGACCGGTAATGAATTAGGTCTATTCGGTCTCGTTGCCGCGGCTGTTACCGTCGTGTTACCGTCGCCTTTCACAGAATCGGCGGCAAATTGATCCTCGACCGGGAGATCGTTCTTTATCACGGGTTTTATATCTAGCGGGGACGAGGGGCGTAGCGAACGACGACAGACCTGCCTGTGGGCATCCAAAATAAATTCCAGTTCCTCTTTGACCTGCTTCAGCTGGTCGATCTCCTCCTGCAAGCTCTGTTTTTTCTGTTCCAAGCCCTCGGTTTCCTGCAAAAAGAAAAACGAATATATAATAATAAATTCCTTTCTCTTTGCGACATTCTTACGACGTGACTTTTCAAAAATTTTTTCAACAATTGAAAGCTATATTTCCACAAACGAAATTGTGATCCATATTCATTAAATCCATCATATTCAATATATAATGATTAAAATTCTAACAAGTCTCGTAATATTATATTCACAATTCGCGCACTTACTTCGAGTAGGGCATTGGTGTGATCCATTCTTCGCTTGCGGCATCTCGCCGCTGCCATCTTGTTCCTTTCGCGTCGGATCTGTCGCCTCTCCTCCTCTTCGGGGGTCATCCCGATCGTTCTGGTGGGCCGCCTGCCACCCATGTTGCGTCTAACTGGCTGCTGCTGTTGTTGATGCTGTTGTTGGTGCTGCTGCGGCTGTGTTTGCTGCTGGGTCTCGACGAGGGTGGTCGTCGGTGCCGGGAGATGTACCGCCGTTGTGTTTTGCGTTTGTGCCGGGGTCGGCTGCGACGGTTCAACCAGCGGTGGTACAAAGCCGGCCTCGCGACTGTGCGACGCCGACTCGCTCGTCAGCTCCAGGAACGTTTGCTCGATGCTACGGAGGGTGGTCGGCGTCAGCGTCGGCGTCGTCCTGGTCGGCACTCCACTGTGCAACCCGTCCAGAGATACCAGCTATAACATAAAGATAATGGATCGTGTTGATTGAAAGTGTATCTAAAAGATCATTTAAAAACATTTGGCTTTATTCTCTAAATCTCGTTGAGTAAAATGTCAATCTATAATAGAGTGAAAATTGAACTTGTGCAAATATTCGAGCGGTCTCTAATAGGAGTAGAAAATAATTTCTATTCAGTCCTGTAGAAGTAAATTGTGACTCTTAGAGAATGGCAAATCATTTAAATAACTGCGCAAGCCCAATTTTCACTCTACGGGATTTACAGAGATTTATTTTCTTTTCAATTATAAATAAGGAACAGTATAATCTGATTTTATGCGGAAATATCAGCGTGACGAGATGTATCAGTAAAAGTTACCCGTTTACTTCTTTTCCTCTGCCGTTCCAGTTTCATTTCTGGAAACGCAGAAAATGACGAACTAACTTGACTTCGTGGCGTTGACAAATTTTCTGCAGCGTGTTCTTTCGCAAGAAAGAACTGCTAATGTAGGTGCGTTTATCGCGTTATCTTTGACTTTTCAGGTCCGATATCAGCCAGTTAATCTCGAGCCAGGATGGCTCGATAAAAATATCCGTGATCCAATAGCCGATAACGTATCGTAACGCGCCCGCGACGATAGACCAGAGTTTACGATTCCGTGCGTCGTTATTAAAATTACAATATATGTGACACGATCGCGCCTCGCGATTTAACTCGCGTGTCTTTTTCTCGCGTACATTTCCCGACGGAAATTTACAAACGCCAGGCCGCGGCGTTTCCACGCGCCGTGGCGCACGTGCGTTATAACGTTGCGCAATACTGTAATTCGCATTGAATTAAAAACATCGTTTCCATGCGACGGCGGCCGTGGCGGCGGCGGCGAGACGATAAAAAAGATTCGCGGTCACTCGAACGCGATTTCACCGAGTGGGAGAGGAGGGGGGGGGGGAGGGGGGAGAGGGAGAGAAAAGCGCGCGCGAGGTAAGGGAAGGGAGACTTTACGAGCCCGTCTCGTTCTTCCTAACTACGACGATATTAACGAGGCACCTCGAATCGCAGCTCACGTAGCGACAACCTCGCGCGCTTGCCATTATCGCGCCGCCAATCGCCAGCCGTCGGTCGGGGACGAGCGTAATCTATACGCGTTGCGCGTTTCCCAGAAAACACAAAAGGACGCAGGAAGGAAAAGGAAGAGAAGCCCCGCGGGACGTCCTTCGCTCTTTCTCTCTCACGCGGGAGAGAAGACGCGCGCGCGCGCGCGCGCGGCTCGCTATCATTTCTAAAATTACGAATCGCCGTCCATCCTCCGGCCGTTTAACGAAGGTCGCCGCCGCCGCCGGCGGCGACTTTGCTTCGCGATGAGGCAAACGTCGAACCGAAGCCACATTTGAAGAGTACGCGCGTGGGGCTCTAAAATGATGTATAGCTCTACGATGAAAGACGCTCAAGTCGACGCACCGATGTGAGCTTCTCCCATTTTCAGAGATTTTTTTTCTCAATTGAGAGAAACAACTGTCTTGACTGTTTCCTGTCTTTTAAATATCTAATTCTAATCAATAAAATAATACATAAGACAATAATAATTTTTCACGTGCGGTTTGTGTATCCCAAAGTAATCAAGCTTTCGCATTTTTTTGTAATATTGTTTTGTGTGTATTTCAAACGCAAAAAAAATGTTAAGAAAAATGTTAAAGACAAAATTTTATAAAAATATGTATGCAACTTTTAATATATATATAAAATAAATATAAAATAAAATATAAAATAAATATATGTATAAAATAAATAAATATATGTAGTATGGATTGATGCATCTTTTGCGACATCATCCGTCCGGAGATGAGGGAAAATACCGTAGGCAGGCGCTTTAAGTGTCATCGCTAAAATTACTTAGCGCAGCTCGGAGGAGCGGCTTCGCCGATTTCGGCCGTCGTCGTTTTGGCCACCCACCGACCACGCTTCTCTCGCCCATCGCGAGACCGTCGCGCGCGCGGGGAACCTCAGGAATGTCCGGAGCGTTAAACTTAGGCGTTACCGAATCGTGTCCGTGCGCGTCACGGTCACTGGAATTCCAATTCCGTGTGAGAAAGTATCGAAGGTAGATCCTAGAAAATACAGAATTCGCTCGGAGCGATCTCTACCGATCGACAGAGATCGGTAATGGTTCTCTCTCTTTCTGTCTTTCACTCGCGGTAACGGTGGACAGTCTGTTAATTATTAAATCAAAATTAGTGCGCCACGAAACGATATCGTACCGCGAAGTGGAGCTGCGTGTGCCGCAACTCGAGAGAATTTTTAAGAGTGCAGCAAAAAGGTGAAAAATGCGAATCTTACGAGACGGCGTACATAATACGTTGTCTGTTGATTGCGATTTTATATACCTAACAGAATTGCGCAGCTTTATCTTTTACGACTTATCCAGACAAGCTTGCATAGCTGCATAAAGAAATGCAGCTACTATATGCATAAAGAAAACATTATCCTATCACACTTTTTTTTATAATAGTAATTTATAATAGAAGTGCGATTGACTAATTTTCTTTGCATATGCTGGGTATGCAGCTCGACAATCTTGTATCGATTAGGCCTTTATGAGCCAACTTTTATCAAGATCAAGAAGATATGGTATATAATATGAAAAAGTTACTTCGCGATTTATGTTAATGTTGTTTTGCGTACATAGAATCTTCGAAGATATTAATTGTCAAAGCGAAACGTCTTGCCAATCGAAATCGCCAATCATTTCTTTAACTCGTTAGTCAACCCTTTTCGGATCTTCAATTGTGTCGACCTTCGCGAAAGACGATTTTAATTTATTTGCGGCATCTTTCTCGGCATTGACATTTTGCGAATTGGCGGTGGAGAATTTGCGATCGCGAAAGCGACTTCTCTCGTCGCATTGACTAGAGTTACCATCGGAACACGAATTTCGAGAATTTTCGAGTGCAAACTCGGCGCTTATCGAGGAGCGCTATTTGCTTTCCGCCGAAAACGGAAACCGCGGGAGACTCGTCACGCAACGAGATCGATGGGAGGTGCGGCCTGGTTAACCGTAATTTTTAACGTGACCAGAGCAACGGCGGGACAAACTGAGAGATCTGGAATCGTCTAGTTTTCCAAACAATTTTAAATATAACGGAGAAAAAAAAACGAATTAATAAGATGTTTACTGGCAGGCGAGGACAGATGGCTCCTTATTTACAATTATCGCCGAACTGACGGCTTCCGGCGGTACTCGACGGCCTTCGGGCCGTTCACCTTGCGGGCCTTGCTCCGCATTGTTCGTCGCAGGATCACTCGAACATCGTTCATTCGAACGAGTCATTATGTGCGCGTGCATCGTAGCGACGCGTCTTCCCTCGCCCGAACGTGAATCACATTCGCACATCGCGCGCGACGATTTCCCCTCCCCTCGAAGCGTGCTTCGAGCGTGTTTCAATACTCCGTGCACATCACGCGACCATGCACAACGACATATATACATAGAAACGCACCTGTACATACGGCTCGAGTGGAGGGAAGAGAGATGCGTGTAATATCTGATAATTATAAATATTAAAAGGCGCGGTCGACGACAGTGGTGCTTCAAACCGTAAAACGCATGTACTCGTGACAAATTAGCAATTTTTTACGAAATCAAAATGCAAATTTTACGCGAGTAATACTTTAATAAGATTCATTTAATAATTTAATATAATTGATCAAATTGGATCTTTTTCTAATCCGATTTCTTCTACCGGGAAATTCTGCTCCGAATTGAAGCACCACGGGGAAAAACGACGTGCAACGAGGAGAAGCCTCGATTTATTCGCAGAGCGAACTACGCAGAATTTCGCGAATCTCCGCTATCCGTATGCATTTCAGCGGAATTTCCTCCTGCGAGATGGAGCGGCGGGAACGCGTCGCCGCGCTCGACGTCGCACTTTTTTTTCGCAAAACCCGACGGCTGTTGGCATGCACACGCGTCTTCCGTTTTGCTATGCGATTGCTCGCTCGCTCTCGTCCACACGTGTGTGCGCGCACATGCGACGACCAACGACACACACACACACACGCGCGCGCGCGCACACGCATGCCGCACACGTACGGCGGGCGCGCGCACGCGGTTCTATAAATAAATATGTGTTTGCTCTGTTCTGTTTCTCTCTCTAATCTGCCCTGAGCGCGCGCTGCTAGTCCGCGGACAAAGGGCGATATCGGCCACCAGAAAATCATTGCGAAACGCGCGTATCCAGATTACAGCCGCGCGTTCGCGTTCGCGCTCGATTTGCTCCGAAATACGGCGAGGCGCAAAGGCGAAGAAACCGAGCGCTCAGCGTCGCGTCGCGTCGCATCGCCACTCGTGTAATTCTACACCACGGAAAATAGATCCTCGCCTAGAACGTCGCTTCCAGAGCGAGGACGATAGACTAATTGCGCGATCGAATCCAGGGAGCGTGCTCGTGAACGTACGCTATTGCCATCGCGACCGAGATACCGCGCGCTTATACGGCGCGATCGAGATATAAATCGATCGAGACGCAATACCGGCTCGTAATCGCTATATCAGAATACAAATTGCGGTTATGAATGCATTATGTGCATATTGTGTGTCGAAAATTCATAATACGTTAAGATCTAGCTCGCCATGCCGTTATTGTGTACATAGTTTTTGAAGATGTGAGAGCTAGATCTTTATTAAAATAATCACTATAATTTGCAAGTGTGCCAACGTCGGATTAATTGGCAATATTTGTTGGGAACGTCGCGACGCGCAGATTAATGGCCCTTGCGTGCGCGGGTCCAAGAAATGATTAGAACGCTTTGCAATTTTGTGGAGTCCTTAGCATATATTATCCATGTGGCTAGACAGTTTTTGAGAAAGTCACCAAGTTAGAAATTTAGAGTCCTACAATTTAATAAATTAAGTTGGCCCATTAGCGATTATTCGATCAAAAATTAAGAGAGAGAGAGAGATGTACAATGATATTTCTAATTTTAAAATGTGTGTCTCCTCTCTCAAAGCACAAAGTAAATTTGTATTTTATAGACGTTGAATTAATTGCTATACAATATAAAGTCCAAACGTATTAAATAATCGTTTTGAAAAGCGACAGTGAACCACCGAGTTAGACTCGATTCATATTTTACAGCCGTTCCTGCCGGGCTTATTAATCAAATAAACGGCATAAAATGATTCTCGGTACACTTGCGATAGTTTCACCCGAGGCGGGTGGAACTTCCAACGATATTGCACAACGTTGCACAATTCCCGCTCGTTCGCATCGCAATCATCATCCCGCATAAACCGAATGCTCGCTCGCTCTAAGGCGAGCTTTCTCTCCTTCAAGTTCACATCGCGAATTGCGCGATTAACTCGCTGCTTCGTTGCACGCGAGCGAGCGAGCGAACCATGACGACGACGGCGACGACGGATCGGCTGATCTTTCGGCGAAAGCACCGTCGTCGTCGTCGCCGTGCTTTCCCCGACGATCCGCGATCGCAATTAATCCGAACGCCGTGAATGAATGAATCGGTCTCTCATCGCGCTTCGAAAAGGCGCGCCAGCCGCGCGCGTCGCGCCGCGTTTATTTTCAGATCAGAAACGATCGTCTCTCCTCGCCGCTTCGGGGCCCTTTCCGAGTCGACAAAGAGCCACTTTATTCGCGCCGCGCGATCACAATGAGATCGAATGTCGCCCCCGTCAAAATGTATCCACATCGCAGTTTACATCGACGCTGTCGATGCGTGCGCGTAAATATTTCTCGACTTCTCTCTCGCTCGCGACTGTGTCGATTAGAGAATCGTATCAGATAACGGGAAAGGTATTTATTAGGTAATAAGAACAAGGGAAGATTGTTTCTTTCTACAGGAATAAAATGATTATCGTGTTAATATCTGTGAAAGTTTTGATCAAACAAAAATTGCGTCGTTTACCTTGTACTTGTTTCGGATTAATTGAAAAGTATCTTTTACCCCACGAAAAAAAGTTAAAACACTATTCGCCAAGTTTAAGCGGAATTAGATTCAACGTGTTAATGTTCGAACGTGACGATTGCCCGATGTTCTAAATATTTCGGGCGGTTGTACGAACTGCTACGATGCTCTGTGTAAAAAGATATTTGGAACTGTCTTCGCGGAGAGATGGTTACCTGCTGATAAAGCAACTCCTGCGCGAGTATATTCGCAATGTCGACCGGGTCCATGGCGGTCGCTGCCATAGCTCGAGGGATCGGTTTATTCGTTCAGTTTGTTCGTTTGTTCGTCGTCGAAAATATGACGGTGAGATAGTGAGAGATAATGCGTGCGGGAAGTCGTGGGAAGGGGACGGGGACGGGGAAAGGGGATAAACAGCGGGATTGAGAAAGCGGAAATAAGTAATGAAGAATAAATGATGTATTTCAGTCGATCGTTCGTTCGTAAGAAGATCGTTCGGGCGTCGGTGTACGCTTCGTTCTTCCTCCTCCTCCTCCTCCTCCTCCTCCTAATCTCGATTCGCACCCCCTTCTTTGTAACCGCACCACCCTCGTGCGCTCGTTTCTTCTCACTTGTCGAAGAGTTCGTCGTCACCACTGCGTCCGCCACCGACGCCTCTTTAACACTGAGCGAGCGACGCCGACGCCGCTCGTTGTGGCCTTACGCGACGGCGAAACTTATCCTAAAAATAATCTTCGAATTTCGAGTATGTGCGCTTCGCGACGAGGGGGAGAGAGAAGCAAGGATGGGAGGAAAAATAACATTTCGCAGCTTTCGCAGTTGGTCTCACGTGCATGGACCATTGACCGCTAAAAAAATCCTCGCGCTTATACACAAACCCGTGGATCGTATCTAAAAGACAATTGATCGCGATTGAATTAGATTATACGGATAGAAATATTAATGTAAGAGTTTTTCAAAAAGGTAAATGCGTTTAATCGTAATAATTATTATTTAAACGTAATTATATTTACGTTTAGAATTTTAAACTTTAGTGACATGTTCAGTGATAAACGACTGTGATTTGACATTCGCGAGAGATACACAGGTTTCGATTACTTTTAATATAGCTGAAACAAAATGAGTTGACGAGGCGATGACTTCGCTCCCAATCAGTGGTTTTCCCGGTACACGCAAAATTCCCTATTACGCGGCCGCTCGCCGTCTGGAGGCTTGCCTTAATTAGTTCGAGTTCTAAGTTTAACACCTGTGTAAGATCGTTTGTCGTCGACGCCGGTACTCGCGGACTCGTCGACTTGGATTTAAGCCAAAAAATCTCCCGCCACTGGCGATCTCAAGCGTGTAACGCGTCAATTTCAAGATATCAGAAAGAGGCGTGAAATTAATGACCCATGCATCATTCACATATAATTTCGCATTAACATGCACAGAAAAAAATTATTTACATCTAAATCAGACTGGCTGTCTTGTTTACAAATAATTATCAAGTTAATTTACATTAAAAGTTAATTTAAAAAATAGAGCAACTGTTACAAGATCTATTCTGTAAGAGTCTGTAATATTCTTATAGAAAGTTTATATTCTAGAAAAGTATGTATACCTAAAAAGATAAATTTATCTATTTAAATATTAATATATTTTTTTCTGCACATTCTTTCCTGTTCTAATTTATGCGTTGTTTTTAATATATCGGAGAAACTAGCAGAGAGACGAAGACTTAAAACGGTCGTTGGATGGAGTTGTTTGTCTATCTCGCTGGACATTTCCAGGATGCGGCTTCCTCGTATCGCGTCGTTAAGAAACTGATGTGGCGCCACGACGAGAGAGATAGAGGGTTTTATTTTAGAAATATTTTCAACTATTTCCCGACACAGATATTTAACAGAAATGTCGAAAAATAGTTTAATAAAATCAATAGACGTAATTTTGGACATAATTAAATTATTAAGAACATAAAATTAAAAAATTAAGAGCTTAATAAGTAAATTAAAGATTTACAATAAACTACAAAAGTTAACAACTGTAAAATAAATTATAGAATCACTTTTATTTTCATATTTACATTCCTCTTATCAAAACGTTCTTGTTTAAAACCTGTTCACTTTTGTGTTATTCGGAAGGACTCTTATGAACACGATGTGGACATTCAAAACCATGCTTATCTCGCCTTGATATGAAAACACGTGACAATCAGGTTATGATAAACAATCCGTGTGTTTGACCAGCCGAGTCTCTGTCACAGGTTTCGCCAACACTAAACACATATCGCTATAACGACCATTGTGTAAGAGAAGATTATTACATCTAGAGCATAACTTAAAAAATTTAACGAAGTATATATCGACAAATATTTCAGTGACATTCAAAGTTTCAGACCAAATATTTTCTGTGATACTTCAAAACAGATTAACCTTGTTTACAAACCCGAGGTGTACATAAGATACCCCAGTAAAAGTTCAATTTTGAGTAAGTCATAATAAAATGAAAATCGAACTTGCCATCTGTTAAATTAACATTCTCCTTCGAAAACTATTGGATTATCTTTTAAAAGATTTAAAAAAGATTCAGAAATTTTTTCGACTCTTAACACGTCATAGTTTACGCGTGGCAACCGCAAAAACACTATGGGGATACTCCACACCGCCATAATGCATCAACTTAATTTCCATTAAATGTTGCACACGAGGATTAACTTTCGTTACATTTTTATTGCATTTTTATAATTTCTAAGATTAAAATTTTGCTACTTTTTATTGTCATTTTAATGTTGTCCTAACTCCCATTATTTTTTTTTTTCACTTGAAATTGCTATATATAAAATATCACATAGGTTTGTGATAATTTTGCAAGACAAAATAGTAACAAATAAATAAGCAGTAACGAACAAAGATGGAAATTATTCTAAGGGTAAACCAGTCGTCATTGAATCACTTCTTTTTATCGGATCATGTTCGTGGCCGAAGATTACATTTATTTTTATGTAATGCAACGCGCACGATTACGCAACGGACAGTAAATCGACATTAAACCGAGCGCAATATTTACTTGTGCGCATTCTCTCTTTTTCCTGCCCTTTGCACACGCAGCTAATTATGCCACTAGATATTACGCGGTAAATAATAACGCGGCTACGTCAGAGTAGCGTGTTCTATGTGATCGGTGGAAAAAAAAACCGCGGCTGAAAGCCGCCACCGCTGCGGCCACACAAGAGCTTCAACCTTGGATAACAAAGAAACCTCTATCTTTACTTCCATTTTTCTTGCTGTTTTTAACGCTTCCGTTCGCGAGAACCGATGCCTTCTAAATACCCGATTTCGCAACTCGCTCGCATACTCTCAATGAGAGATAATGACAAATAGAGCATAAATACGTCATTTTCCATTTTACTTCTCATAAATTATTGTACTTTCAATTCGTCTCGCGCGAAGATATTCCCAGTACCAGGGACATCATAGTCCTCTTCCCGTGAATTCATTACGCGCTTTCCGTTGATAGTGATCAATAGAAAAAGAATGCAAAGCATTTCGAACGATGAATAAATTATTCCTATAATGTCACACACACATACACGCGCGCGCGTATGTTACAAGCTTACAGGGAGTTTCCGTAACGTAAAAGACGGTTTTCTTTCCGACGACGGTACGAACGTGTCGATGCCAGTGGTAGGCACGAGAACAAAGAATGTAAACATGATAACGAGCGTACGCGCGAGTGGTGCGTTTCGAATGCATCGCAGCCGACGGACGCGGTCGTTCCATATTGCGTATGCGCGGCGTAAAGTGCAACGTATGCAGATAGAGTATGTTGCACTTATGTGCAATTAGAGGAAAATCCACGACTTCGTATGTGTGTGTGGTGTGTATGCGTGTGACGAAAACTTGAGATACAATCGAAAGAAACCGGAGGAACGAGGCTAGAAGCGCTATCATTTCACTTTTAAACGAGCGAGAAAAATACCGAGACCGATGAAAAATACGAGACATTAAAAAGACGAGGAGAAACGAGGAGCTAATTATATGAGATTGCGTAACGAATCCGTGGATGTTTATTTATTCTCGTTTTATCGAGTTCGGCGCAGGAAGGAACTCGCCCGAGCGCTATATGCTGGCGCGCGATATTCGGAAAAACACAGACGATTGCAACGGCGATTGGAATTTCCCGGAGAATCGACACGTGTTCGTTCGTAGGGGCTTGCCGCAAAACCGCGGCGGATAATGCCACGAAACTGAGAAAAGCAAAATCTCTAGTCCGTAGGAACAAATACTTTCAGGTTAATTAAGTCGTTGCGACATTTCGCATCGTATCACTGACGACTGTGTTTTTTTCCAGCGTAGATTAACTTTAATCTCGGTTTGACTTGTTATCTTATTCTAGTTTCAAAAATTAGAAGATAGAGAGTAAGCTAAACCGATTAAGGCTAATCTATACGTTGGTAGAAACGGGCCTACTAAAATGCAACGTCTGATTCGTCGAACAGATGCGTGTAAGACATGCTATTATGTGCCGCGATTATCTAACGTGATGTGACGTCAATCAGCGCGACGATGTCATCACGCGATTTCTTTTTTTTCCCTTTTTTTTTTTTTAATCGGCAGCGAACGATATCGCGAAATCGCACATTCGACAAATGTTGCGATAGCACATTGCTATTGAATTTAATTTATCTGCTCTCGAAAACCACGACTGAAAACTGATTTTACATGCCAGATAATCGCTACTCACTGATACAGCATAATTAATAAGACACTGGTATACTTTATGTATGCGTGTACTTCGGTACTAACTGAATGGAATGTATTTCGCGGCGTGAGTTATTCCATTTTTACAATGAGCGACATTCCTGTTACTCACCTGCGAGCGTAGAATTTACGAGGTAGTTGCGCGTGAAGAACGGTCAAAGCGGAGCACGCTGGCTCAATTACTCTAAAAGGCACGTTACGCGCACGAAATCCAAGCGGATGCGGGTTTAAAAAGTGCAAATGGCGAAAAAGGAAAAAAAAAGGAACAGACATGAGAAAAACGGCGAGACGATAGTAAAAAAAAGTGCGCAATAACTACTACATTTTTCGCCGATACACCGACACGCAGGCGCGCGCGTTCGCGGGGTTTCCCAACAACATCCGCGGCAACAATTTTCCAGGGTCGAAGCGTAAACGATAACAGCGGATTAAAGACGGGATATCGCCACCCGCGCGAAATCTGCGCTCGCAAATGCGAATTGAACTCGCCGCGATCGAGAGCCGCTATTAAAGCCCCAGTGGGGCAGCTTCAAATAAATTCATTATCGGCGCGCCGCTAAGAGCGCAGTTGACAACGGAGCCGCGCAAGGACGCGCGGGCACCAGCTCTTTTCGCAAGAGCCTAAAATGGAAATGACTTTTCGACTCACCTCGGAGAGACGGCGAGCTCGACGGGCGACCTCGTGCCTGTTCGTGAAACCGCGGTCAGTCCCTAACCTGAACCGTTCGTGTTTCCTTTCACAGAAACGAAGCGCGGCGGCACGTTTTGTACGCGTGCGTTTCTGACAATCGTCTTGACGTCACGCGTGAGCGTGTGGCAGGAGGAAACGTCGCCACCGTCGCCGACCTTGCGGTGAATTCGATAGGCGGCCACGGTAGAGCGAGACAAAAGGAGGGAGAAATAGGAGGGAAAAAAAAAAAAAAAAGAGAGAAGATCAAAGAGGCCCCAATGGAGAACGCGGACCGAGAATCCTGTCGCACAACCACGCCGGACGACAGTCGCAGTGACACTGACAGCGCTTCTGTCATCGCGCCGTCGCCACATGGTCGCGCGCGCGCGCGCGAGACCGCGTCGCCTCGGCCGTTCCCGGCCACCTTCGGCTCTTTCTCGAGAGGACTTCGCGCGTCGGAGCCGCCAGCCGGAGAGTCCTCGGGCCGTGCAGCGTGGCGGGCGAAGGGGCACGAGGGCACGTCGTGCGCGCCGTCGACCGACATCACGGGTATAGGAGATGACTTCATTGGAGCCTCTCGTTGTCGCGCTCTCGAGCCGCTACCAAAAGCCGCGACGACAGCTACTTGCCGATCCACGTTTTGCATACGCGTGGAAAAAATGCAATGTCCGCCTGGGTGCCTACCGCAATCGGGACGAACCGGGTCCCCCGGTTATATCCGGCAACTGATTGGCGCCATTGGCGCGATATGATTCACGGTTCGTCGTGACACGACGAATCATCTTACTGAGAAATGCAAAATTGAACGCGGTTGCGTCACATACACCGGCTACTTCCCGTGTAGTATCGGCCGGGGCTAACATTCCGCGAATACTTTCCGAAAGTAGTCACCCCGGATGTATATTTTGTAGCGCAATTATATAATTGTCTTTTATCTGTCGTGTTTAAAAAAAACTACACAATTAGCAATTTCGCGCGCTTCTTTTTTTTGCAAACTGAATATACCGAGAAATAAATTCAAATACTAACGCTGTACAATTATTGTAACTAATATAAAGAATTTATTATACATAAAACCTAGAGAAAGAGAGAGAGAGAGAGAGAGAGAGAGAGAGAGAGAGAGAGAACAAAGTAAAAAATTATAAATTAAGGAAAACGATTCATATATTAAAATAAGCAGAATTAGAATTAGAATTCCAACTTCTGCCAACCCTTTTTTAAATCTCATTTAAATCATTTCAACGCAACGGGGTCTCAAGACCGTGTCTAGGGTGCTTAATTGAAGTCTGGCCTTTCCTGAGCCCCGATTAACGATTATCATTGAGAACAGCGGCTCGTTGTCGGTCACACGCCGTCCTAGTGCAACTCGAAAGCTTTTTTAGACACATACATATTCTATGATCGCTCAAAAATAACTCAGAACTCTCTCTTTCTTTCTGGAACAGTCCATATCTCTCTCCGATTAACTTTTAGAGCCGTTTCTACGCAGCATTCACGTAACGCCGAACAAAGTACTTCGAACTGGTCCGCGGATACTCAATAAATACCGAGATAAGACCAGAGTGGTTCGGCCCAACTGTTTTTAGCACTAAAGCCCGAGAACAAAGGCCGGCCGAGTGCGCGATGTTGCGGAGTCACGATCGGAGGTGAACGACACTGTAGAGTGAGTCGTTTGGCGTAATTTTGGAAATTTCGCGCAGCATGCCACGGCCTTGTCTCAATCTCGACGAAATCTCGTGCCAAGGTTTCGTTTATGTCATCTAAACTGTCATCAATTCACTAAAAGGACATTCGCCAAGAAATTGTGGGAACTGCAGTTGACATCTTGCTAGAAAATATTTCCTAAGTGTGTGCTTATAATTTACGATGAGGAATTCTATCTTTTTAAGTCATCTATATATTATATATATATCTTACTTATTGCTAAAATAATTAAATTGTCAAGATATAAATTTTAGTAATATTTGTATTAACTAATTTGAATTCTAACTAAAAAAAACTGCAAATATTTATTTTCCTCTAAACAGTGATCTAAGGATATAATCATCAAAGGATGTAATCGTCTCCCACACGTGACAATCAAACTTGATCACCGTGCGGTTCCAGGAACGACACGTCTATATACGAGTGCTAACTATAGTATAGCTACACCTATATGTTAGCTAATCATATGAATAAGATACACTCGCAGTGTAGAATAACTCTGGAAATTAAAAAATCTAGCATAATAAATCTAGTACACGCGATTCTTTTAATGACAATCCTTGTTCTATTATCGCGGATAATATACGTGTAATCCATCCCTTGCTATATAAAGATACAGAAGTCTATTGAAACCAACACTTCGGTTCAAGGTTGCGTGATCACTCACTTTTCACCAAGGATGATCGATTGGATTCGCTGACGGCACAAAAGTAGAGTAATTGGCCGATTAGTAAATCACACTATAATTATCGCAATATCTGTCAAGATTACTTTACGGTATATCATTTTCCACGATAATTCATTGTCGCGATCTCATTTTCCATACTAGATCAGAGCACAATGGCGAGATTAAAAGCTATCGACAGTACCTATCGACATTACCGGTCGCAATAATACGAAACAACAAGTAATGAGTAAACGATTGAAACCGATAATGACATCAATTTTCAATGACGTAGATAACCAACTATTACATTTCTGTAGTAAGAATAGACAGAATTCAATTTTGGATATCAAAATTGTGCTTATCAAGAATATATTGATTTCACAATTCTTATGTGAGATGTCATGTAGAAAATAACTTGGTCAAATTTGGAAAATACTAATTATCACGGTAGTTATAAAGGTAATTATCTGTTATTATACTATTTTTGCAGAAATCCCATTGATCTTCCATGTTATGAGAAGCTCTTAGAAATATCCTAAGGACGAAGGAGGTGGAATGAAAAAAAAGGACCTCCAACGTAGAAGGCGAAACACTTTAAGGGCACAACGGTCCATGGATTCCTGACCAATGACGCAAGCACGAAAGCATTTCCGACTGGTTGCACTCTTCGACAGCCTCTCTTCGGAGAGAAGTGCCTACATAATCGCGTACATAATGCGAACTGGACCTCGAGACTCAAGTAACCTCTTTCTGTACAAAATATTTTTTACTAATAGTGACCTGATTTTATCTACCTCATATGAAATTCGCGTATCTCGAAAAATCATACGACTCGAGAATCGGTCGTTACATTTAATGTTAAATATAGACATAAATACGCATATTTACGTTTCTTTACTTTTCATTGTCGAATTCTGTAACGTTTTCTTCTTCTCAATTTCGAACAATCAATGTTAAATTACCACGTGTCCATTGTTTCCTCTTATCGAATCTCTCTTTACTCTGGAACCTTTCTTAGGAACTTACTTTGCCCTTATATCTTCAGTCACGCGTGTCAACTTTATCTCTCCTTTGTCTCCCAGAAACGGCCACTCGATAGTATGCACTGATTACTCTTGGAAAATGCGACTTTAACAACTGTTTATCTCGTTACATTTTCTATTCTAATATATAATCAAAATGTATATCTTTTATATCTTATCTTGTTATAAACTCCTAATTCTAACTGATTACATATAGTTAATATAATTCCACTTGAAAAAAATCTTCCAAATAATAAATTGAATATTAGAACGTAGGAATAACACAAGAAATAAGAGAAATTGTTATTTCTCAATTGAAGCAAGTCTTAATATTTAATAACATTTTCACATATCAAATATTAAATATATTTATCAGGTCTGTATGCAGATATAATTATCGGATTTAAAACGTAATCGTAAACTGAAGCTAGAAATAACATCTTAAATTAATTTAATCGTCAAATTTAATGACGATGCTATAAGCATTTGAAAAAATTATTTAAAAACTTGCGAAAAATATCACCCTAATAAAATTGATAAAAATTATTATGTATTCTATTATTTCTTTATCTTTTAATATTAAAATTAATGACTTTAGATATGTTACAAAATTTAAAAAATTGAGAGAAAATAATAAGAGAAAATAATAAGCAAATTTCTTTCAAGAATGTATATCCTCAAAGAAATAACAAAAATTAAAAAATTTCTTAAATTGTTCTTACGTTTGAGTATTTTAAGTTATATAAATTTGTGCATAATTCTCTTATTGGTTTAAAAATTATTTAATTTTTTATTTAACTGCTCTTGTTTCTTACGTAAAATCGCAATGTACAATACTTATTTGCAAATTTGAAAAGGTAGCATCACGAATTAAATAAAATTGTTTACATGCAAGTTTATTTGGATCTATTTACTTGTTTAAAAATTATTTATTTTATATTTTTATCTAAAACACTACAACATAAAACAAAGTCATCTTCGCTGCGCAAGTAAAAATTTTGCGTTTTTTCTTTCTTTGTAATTGGTTTCAAAATCAAAATTCGGATATTCATGATCAAATTTCTTTGTCGCTAATTATGGAATAAAAGGAAAAAACATAAGAAGCCTTTAGTTTTTAAATAACTTAGCTGGTATACAGAGCCAAATACTTAAAATCATTGTAATTTCAATATTATAATGATCAAGGTTAAATTCTACACGCATCCGTGACACAATAGAATAATTAGATTTCCAGCGCATTGTAATCCCCTCCCACGTCGCGTGTGTTTGGCTTTTTAACACTAATCCATTTGACGATATCCGGACAGGTCGGCCCTTTGTGCCGCCTTCGTAGTTTTTGTGGCCCTCGTGTCTGTCGCGAGCGCGGACAATAGTTCCACGAAATTGGATACGTTTATCCCACGCGTCATAACGCACTCTTTAAAAAGGGGGCCCGCAGGGTTCTACGACCTCTCGAACTCGCGAGCGCATCGCCCCGAATAACCGGGCCAGTTTATCATGCCATCATGTCCGAGAGAGCCCGCTTTGAATTATGGGCCCGCGGGCTACAATGCGATTGTCCCCCCCCCCCCACTCCTCCCCTCGACTTCTCGATTCCACCTATTTCTCTTCTCTGCGAGTGTTACTCTCTCGATCCAGCAACGTCAGATCTCTCAAAGGATCCAGATCTTATCTCCTATACCGCGTTTTTCGTGACACACAAAGGGAAATCCATTAGAGAGCGAATAATAGCCAGTCGTTCCGTCGCGACGGATTATTATGTGGAAACGACCGCATTAGATATTCATTAGTAAATCACCGTCCGAGTAGGAAACGCAACATTGAAAAACTTAGAATGCTGCACTGTGGAATAATAATGCAGGAATATACGTATGAAATATATTATATAATGCATCAGACGTATGCGTCCATTACATTAGTTCGTTTTAATTGCCATTCATTTATTATCAATAATATTTGTTTAAATAATCATTATCAATAAAATAATTCTAGTGTATTCCTTAACTTTTTGTATCCAAACAATTTTTAAGATTGAACAAAATTATTTAAATCGGATGTTTAATTTCGTGAGTTGCGACTATTACATTTGCACTCAAAGTTTCCTAATCGTCTCGATGGTAACCATAAATTATTCGTAGCCACGGACAGCTAAAAACTTTCACGTTTTCAAATGCATGAGAAGTCATATACAAATTCACGATATCTTAATGGACCGCGAGTTTCATTTCCATCTCGTATTCCTAATATCTCTCCGCTGGTATCGCGTGGTCTCGCGGTATTAAAGCGGTACTCGCTCGTACTAGGAACGACGAAAGAGACGGCGGATTCTTTCGGTTGACGTTATCATGAGCAGATTATAATGTGGCGTACGAGCTTACCACAAACCGGCGCGCGCGCGCGCGCGCGCGTGTGTGTGTGTGTATGTGCACCGTACGCGGTAATAATATTATTACGTTAATCGGCCGCGCCGCCGTCTTCATCGACGGCCCAGGTAAACCAAGGCGCAGTTAGTAGACGTTATTATCGCGTCGAGCTTAACATAGCCGACGTATTATCGACGACATTATGACCTTGCATCGCAGAAATTGCCTCGCCGAGCAAGACTGCGAGTGATAACTCGATTGGCGCGTCCTACGAAATACACCGGCTTCTGTCTTCTTGACCCCTATTCGTGCGAGTTCATGCTGATCCGAAATGAGAAAGAAGTAAAAAATCTAAAATAAAATATATAACTCAAAAGAATCTGTTGAGGAAAATTTCAATATCTAATTCCAGATACGATTGTCGTAAATGTTAATGTTGAGATACGAATTCGTCAAAAATAGTATATCTACATAAGTGCATTCGAGGAAAAAAATTGTTCTGTTATTTACTGATATTACATTTGTAATACTCAAAAGTTCACCTAAAACACAAACTATTATAGATCTTACTGCGCAGAATAATTAATTACATGCATGTTGAAAGTGAAACATTATTTCCAATACTTCAATATCTGGGTAAATTGCCTCGCGCACACACTTTGCAAAAAATTCTTAAAGCATTCTCTCCGAAAGCGTAGGAAAGTCAGATCATATGCGAAGAGACCCAACTCACTCGGAGCATTTTCTCAGGGGAAAGTGTTAAGCCAATTGACGTCATTCATACGCAAGATATCTTTCTGCGGAATCAACCTCCTTTCGAGGTCAACTACACCGGATCGCCAGTCCGCTACGAGCAAAAAGTTCTTATAACTTCGCCTTAGAAGAGGCCACAACACAAGCCGTTTCCTCTTTCGCAATCGGCGGCATAAAACAAATCGAGCGCACCAAGTGTTGTAACGAGGAAAGAAAGGAAGATTTCGATAAATCGATATTAGAGGCGCTACAAAAAAATCTTTAGATGCAAAAAGGAGTAGTTTCTTGTTTATATTATCATTTTTATATTTAAAATATATCTGGGAATTTAATTTCGCGCTAACGTGTTAATGAAAGAGGAAAGAAATTAAATTTATAATCAAGAATGGTCTCTAATTTTATAACGTGATTTGAAATTCAACGCCAAAGTAGCAGCTCGTATTTAATTAGCATTGCTTTCAGTATTTTAAAAGAAAAAAAAAAAAAAACGAAACTACTTTGAACCTTGAACAAGTTTTCCTCCTTGGCGTGGTAGAGTGATCGACTTCCTGGAATGCGAAGGCGAACCTTCGGCGTGGCTCGTTACAAGTGCACAACTGCGCGATGCACTCCTTTTTTCCTGGTATCGATTTATCTCACACGAGCGCAAGGCTCGACAATCGATGCGTTTTATGAGCCATCGCGAATAATTGTAGCGGGGCGTCACTACGAGACGGCAACGTGCACGCGACACGTGTGCGTGGCTTTTCATTCATAAATCGCCGGCGAACTACGCGCGATGACTCACCCGCGCCCCACCTCCCGCGAAACTGAGATAAGCATGGCAAAAATAAAGGAAAAACGATTACGAGCACCGGAAATTTCCATGTGCGACATTGCCTAGACCATGCAAAACGAATCGCGCGATTGTCTATATCGAAAAGAAATACGTACGTGGGACATAGCAGCGAATACTTATTGTTAGACACTCGCGAATAAACGAAATGTAAGAGGATAGGAGCATTCACACACTAGAAATATAAAATAGAACAGCTATGTAAAAAAGGGCAATAAATTTAAAAAAAAAATTATTTTATATGTAATTAATGCGAAGTAAAAGCGAATAAAATTTTAATTTCTCGATATACAGATAAAATATTTTGCAGATCAAAAGTGCATACAATACTTAAAAGAAGAGTTCTCAAACTGTGCTATATACTTTTCAAATTAATATAACAATATTAATGGCTTATTTCAGAAGCAATCTAAATATTAAAAGTTCTAACGATATATTAAAGAATTCGCGACGAAGAATATACACAGCGCGAGCTTGAAAGCATTAGACATTTATTCACTTGGATTTATCGCTTGGAATTACGCTGGCGCGACTTTCTTGCGGAAGAGATGAATAACAGCAAACAGGGAAACAACAAGAAGTGTCTCCCTCCTTAATGCCGAGAGCAGGATGACACCTCTTGCCTTATGACCCGTACGTATTGCTCTCGCTAAACTTAACCCTGTCTTCAACTAAACCTTCTAATTGGCGGGTTAACGAGCGTTAACTCTTTGCTTCCTGTCAGATTTAACTGTTCTTTTTTTTCAGTTTCATGCAGATAATACATTCAGGAAATCGTACTTTCTCTTTTCCTTCTATTTTGATTATTTTCTCAACGAGAGATCTGTTAAAAATGCAATCATAGTATCTTCATTATTTTCAAATTTTTATAATTGTTTTATCAAGTACGCATAAATCTCATAACATATTAAATAATAGTCCTAACATCCGAGCTCTAATTTAGATTTGTCAAAAACAGATCAAATATTTTTAATTTTTTAATTTAAAACGATAAATTGATAATATTAGGCTTCTGAAAAATTATATCTGGCGGACTAATGTTTAATTGTTTGGGCAAGAATAATCGAATTTTTAGTCATTTTGTAAGAAATAAGTCTTTACTTGCGCTCGCAAGAATTAAAATCTGTATTTTCTTCAAAGGACGGAAATTACTTTTGAAAGTAGCAGCAAGCTTCTTATATAATGGATCTCGATAAATATCAGCTCCGAAGAAAAGACCTTCTTCATGTACTTCTTTCCCAGCCGTGTAAAATGCTAGTACGATAAAAAAATAACAAGCGATAAGAAATAATCTGGAAAATCTATATACATTACAAAAACGATTTCGGTAAATAACGATTAAATACCATGAAATGTGTAAGAAAATGTAAGAAACAAAATGTGATTTTTTAAAGGCAAATTAAAAAAAAATAATTTCCTGTTATTTATGTTACCGTATCATTTATAGTATTAACAAACTCTTTTATGGTAACTACAGATACTACCATTGCAAAATTATTGATATATCTTAAGTTCGGATAAAATGAGAATTTTTTCGTTATTAATAAAACACGTGTATTTTTTAAGTTAATTTTTATTCTAAATTAATTTAATATCAAGCTATTTTGAAAGATACACGTGCATTCTATGCATTCCTTGTATGCTTTTTCTTTCATTAAGATATTCCTTTTTCCGTTATTACACAAAATATTGATTTATATACACGGATCCTTATCACATATGTCACGATAATTCTTCTAAAATTTGTACAGGTTCGTGCTGTGATATTTATTTGTCAAGCTTGTTCGCACAAGAAAGTACCGTTTAGTGATAAAACGTGCGAACGATGCGTACGCCGAATCGGGATTCGTAGAAATCAGAGCCGAATGAAATCGGGATAGGCAGGTGAGAGTCGTCGAGCGGTCACGTCGAGCATCCCGCGCGATAACTTTGTCGCTTCTTGGAAAATTTGAAACTAACATCATCACGACCTCGATTATTAATTTAATTATAAGTTGTCATTACGTAAGACTCTCTCTCTCTTTCTCTCTATCTGCTTTCGTGACAGGATCGTTGAAATGTATATAATTATTAACTAGTTTTTTCGATTATGCATTGTTCTCGTGCATACTAAGCAGATTATTCGTAGAAAAGCAGATTTAGATAACAAGTTCAAAAAACATTAACGACTGAGATTAGATCTATGATACATAACCTTGGCCAAAAGAATTATGTATATTTTTAACTGGAAAGAATTTAAACAGAAATTAAAAGTCAGTTACATTTTTGTTTCAAGAAGTCTTTAAAACTCAAGTAAAACGCTAGTACACTGAAAAAAAATTAGATTAAAATAAATATTTCTTTGAATAGTGCTAAGAAAATATTTTATAGAAAACCAATAATATTTATTTAAAACAAGTATTAGTTTTCTATAATTTAGAAAATATTACTTGTTTAAAATAAATATTATTGATTTTCTATAAAATATATTCTTAGAACTATTAAAAAAAAATATTTATTTGTATCTAGCAATTTTTTTTCAGTGTAATCAACAGAAAAGAGTGCAAAGATAGTCCAGATAAATAACAAAAATAGATGCTTAATGCTCTTAACCGTATATATTATTTCAGAAATAAATAAAAAATAAATATAAAAATATTTTAGATATAATAATATAAAGTTATGATAACAAACTCTCGTGCAATACAAAATATCATAACTTTTTCTTTACAAAGGACAAAGATTCAAAGAAATTGATGACTAAACTTTTATAAAAATATGACGCCAAGAATTTCTTTGTTCTAATTAAGACTGTCATTTGCAGCACTTAATTGTTTTGTAATTCTACTCTGCTTTTTTTATCCAAACGGACAATCCTATGCGTTTATCTGTTACAAAATATATTTATGGAGTATATAGATTTCTACATTCTCGTTGCCAACACGCGTTTTCACTTACGGTGATCCATCGGTATCATCGCTAACAATACGCCACATTTATCTAATCAGTGCTATTTTTGTCAGTGCTGTACACCGTGGCTTGCCTGGAAGTCACGCCTATTAAATCTACAAGAAGAAAATCGCGCAGGTTAAACTTTAAAATGATTTAAACTTAAAACGTACGACAAACAAATTTTTCCGCTCGGTGAACATTTCAGGTAGCATTTGGAAAGAAAATACCTTCGTTCTTTCTTTTTTGTGCTGAAACCCACAAAGAATTTCTCCTGTCTCTGATATCTCGGAATTTGAAGCCACAATATTTAGGAACTCTGGAGTTCAGAATTTAACTTAGCCTTGAAGAGAAGTTTTCCCAAATTTTCTTTTTGTTTTTTATTTAAAAAATGCAGCAAGCCACAATGTTTGATGTTGCAAACTGTTTAAAGTCTTTAGGAGCACAAGCATAACTTCAGCATTATCGATCCAGCCTTGAACCGTGACACCTGCACGAAGAGCGCGTAATCGACGATTTTTGTACATTAAAAGTCGATTGTGTCTTCCGTTTGCGTGCCATGTCATGTGCGGTATGTTAATTTCGCGTTTTAATTTTTCCTCGCATAATCAGCTATTTTCATATAAAATTTCATAAAATTACGTTTTGTCATAGTATTAAATATATATAACATATCTTTTTTTTAAATACATTAAATAAAACATTAAAACAATCCCGAATTATTATAAGGAGAACGTTAAAGATTTAATGCGTAAAGATAAAATTTGAAAGCGCATTTTAATATTGAAGAACATTTTCCGAAGGAAAAAATTTTGTTTTCGCGCGAAAATACGTAGAGATGTCATAAAATATATCGAAATCAAATTTTATGCATTATACGCTGTCATATCAAAAAATTCAGATTATAGATTCGAATTACGTGTCTTCCAAAGTAATAAGGGAGGGGAGAGAAAAAGGTAAAAGAATATGTTTCTCAGAGACAATGACGTGGGTCAGTCGCGAGTTTCCCCAATTTCCCCGATTCCTTTTCCGAGATTCCGCTTACTGATAATCGAGTACTTTCTCTCTTACCATGCCGTTTTCCTCCTTCATTAGCTGCCACTGGTCCATGCCGACGTTCGTGGTCGGCGGATACATGGAGAACATCGTGTAGCTGTGATCCTCGATGATATTGTCGTAATAGCCGGCGCTGGGCACTCGTTGCGTCATCTTGTGCTCCAGCTAATTTCACTTGGAATCAACGCGCTCTCTCTCGCTCTCTTTTTCTCTCTGTGCGCTTTCGAGTCCAACGCGATTTTGAGACTCCGGGATGATTTAACTCGAGTGATCGCGGGGAAGAACCGTCACTCGCGGCGAAAAGAGGAGATGTGATCTCGACGCGATAACGAATAATGCAACACACTGTCACACAAAAGGTATCGACGCGCCTGTAATCATTCACTCCGGTATGCCTACGTTACGTCCTTACGTACGCTTGTCGACTGAGCGCCCGCCAACGTGATCAAGTGACTATATAGAAAGCCAGCCAGCCAGTCAGTCGACTGTCGCCGCCGTCGCCGTTTCCCCCACCAATTCGTATGCGGGCGCGCGTTCCCCGTGACGTCACCGCCATCTTGATCGCTGATTCGCGCGATAGCGTCCGGGCCAATCGACGCGGTTCGCGGCCTCGTGCGCTCGTTTACGACTTTGGACGACGACTTCAGGGAATTAGGGAACGAAGCGGAGAAGCGAATCCCCTTTTCCAGGTACCTTGCATAATCCGATAAATCGACACACCTCTCCCTCCTGTTCCCCTGATGAGGGGGGGATCCATGCGCGATCAAGGGGGATTTTCGTCGGCATGCCGGAAGCGTGCAAATTGCGATCCGCGATTCAGGTTCAGGATGTATGCTAAAGTCAGCGAAATTGGTTGAATCAACGCTCGAGGGTGGTCGAAGATTTGAGGTCTCGACGTGGGGGGCGGAAGGAAAAGAGAATCGACCATTAGAGCCAAACGAGTTTTCGAAACTTTTCTGTTCGCAGCATCAAAAAATTCAACTCTTTTTCTCCATCGTAACTTTTGTTATTTAACTATGTTTTCCTCTCACACGTTCGGCAAACGTGCGCGATAACATATTTCCTACGTCATACGAAACAACGTTACACGATGAGCAGCAATGATGACTCACTAGTAATGCTGATTGCAATTTTTGTAACAGGCGTGCGAATGTATTTTATTACAGAAACGGTCTTTAATAATTCGCTAATATATGCAAGGTGTTCTCTCTCTTTCTCTCTCTCTCTATTCGTACTGCGTTTCGCGATTATATAGTACATTCCGCGTGCAACGAACTCTCGTTAGCGTAAAAAGGTGCAAATTTTCAATCCCGATTAAATGCGATTTAATTTACAAACTGTTTATACGTGATCGTTGGATATTTACCGAACGAATTATACACATCCGTTCTTAAAATTACAAGCCACGGCAATGGGAGGCAAGAAATTATTTATCCATGATAACATACCGCCAGATCTATTTGTGCAACAATCAAGTACTCTTACTCTAAAACATAAGCGAGAAACAACGTGGTATTTGAAGCGCGATGGGGAAGCATGAAAACAACCATGTTTTGCAAATTGTTAACTTAATTATTCCTTTAATACACATATGAAAGTCAAGTTATTAAAATAACAAATTACATATTTTAACGCAAAATTTCTCTTTATTGTCGCAAAAATGAATATTAACGCCTTTTTAATTTATTGCCTACAAATATGTATATTTTCTATGATTGGATATTTGAAGCACATAATAAAAATATGATAATCATGGGACATTTTCTTAAAAAAGTGTAAAATCTGTACTTTTTTGCCAATTTGATTTAGATTGCCAATTTGTATTAAACTGTCTAAAAATATTTGATAATAAAACCTAAAAGTATAGTACAATAAACAATTACATTTAAAATATATTGTTCTTATAAACACGAAAATTTTATTGGAATAATAATTTTATTGCACTAGAAGTTATTTTAATATAAAATATTTGTTTATTTACTTATAAAATGAAAAGTTATGCATAAGGACTTTCCTTGATTTCCTATAATGACTTCTGCTTTTACATGTTTTCAAATTGGTTCTAGATAAGATAGTCGACAAAAATATTTGTTTAGAAAACGATATATCCATCAAACAAAACATTTGTAATCGAAAAACAATATAAGCTTTCTGTTTCCTTAATAAAACAATTTCTTCGATAATTATCATATAAAGTAATGGTCTTAATATAAGCATATACACAATAATTTTAAAAAATTATTATATATTCAATAAATCAATTGTGAATTTAAGTAAAATATTTATAAAAATGTATCAGTTAATTATAAGTCATAATTAAATACACATTAAAAAATGTATGCTGATATACATTAATATACATTTTTTCATACACGTTATTATACATTTAGTATAAACATAATTAAGAGTACCATAATTTCACTATAAGAAGTATCACAATAATATAAATGGTTTGACAAAATGTAAGAGTAAGTAAAGTTATTTTAGTACTAAAATTAAGTTTTGAAAAAGAGTCTTATTAAGTCCAATCAACATGCTCAGATTCGTGATTCCTAATAATCGCTATCTGAAGTTTACACAATAACATTTGACCATTTATCTGTTCTATGAGAGGTTACTTGTTTATCCTACATGCTCAAAAAATATTTGAATACGTAATAAACTAAAATATTAAGCAAAGTTTTTTTTGTAGTATAGCTCTTGTATAGCACCAAACTTACAAAATTTTATGGAGAAGTAAATATTATTATACACACAACAAATCGTTACAGTTAATCTATATTTCGCAAGACGCAAGATTTCTCTTTGTACTTGTAGCTCTACGAAAGAATATACATAGCCATTATATATTACCATATATATTATATTATTATTATATATATATTGCATACTTATTATTAAAGTATGCATAACAGAAATTTCCAATAATTCGTTTTGCGGAACAGAAAGTTTATTGTTTTCAGACGATTGACAAATCAGAAAAGACGCGCCTTAACGAGCACAACGGGGTAACGAGAAAATCGGCCAGCACCAGAGGATCAGCTTTGTTCGCGCGACAAAGAGATATTTTAATGAGAAGGGAGGTTGTAGCTTATCCGGCCGAGCTGCAATACGCACTGCGGGACGTTGTGTGCGCGGCATAACAAACGCCGAATTTCGTACGGAGGAAAAAAAGAGCGGAAGTTTCAATCGGTCGCGACCGCCCGGGAAAATATCTTGTGGACATTTTCAATATCCAAAAGAACAATGGAGATTAAATTAAAGGTCGTGAATCACCCAATTTCTTTCTTCGTATCACTTGCGTGCTTGCACTTTAAATCAGTATACTGATTGTTTATTGAGCGTCGTTCGATTCACCAAGTTTTTATGATTTTTTTTTTTTTCAGAAGTGAGGAAGCAAGATCTATTCGCGCGGATTTATAAAATAATTATAACTCTATACGTAACTTTCAACATAAGAGCTAAAGAGAGGGGCCTACAGCCAGATGTACTTTCGCGCCTTCGATCGTTATATTTGCATTTTATCGGTCGGTTTCTCCGTACGAACCCTTCCATTATTAGAGGGAAAGATAATTAGGTGACAACAGCTGGCTTGGAAGTTGCTATCTGGCAGCATAAGCGTTACTGCGCAGCAGTAGAGTGTAATTCGTGTCGCGCGCCCCGTGCGCGCGTACGTGTACGTGCTGCGTGCATGCGTGCGTGCGTTGCACGCGTGTTTTTAAATGGTCGAGTCGTCGCGAGGCGGCCACGGCGCGACGCGGCGGCACTTTATAAAACAGCTGTTGGAGGCGGCCGAAGCCAGGCCGGACGAAATGCTAGCTAGATCAATACCACCGCCATGCTGTTCACACGCGGAGAGAATACATCGGGTGTCCTCGAATTATTGTGAAATCACACGTAAATTTATAGTATAGCTAGTGATTGCGAAATTTCAAGTTTTTATCTCGTAGCTATCGAAGATCTTTATCGTTATAACTTTCACATCTCATTTCCGTAACTGTCAAAATATAAATTATTTTAATCCCTTACGTCCGCCTTATATAATTGTCTCAAAAAGTCTTGTTAAAGCACAGTCCATTTTTAGACCGAACGGTAGGTAATGCTGCGGTATTCGTAACATCGGTGCTTCTAATACTTAACTCACGAAAGCCTCCTCATTTTCGATGATTTATGACAGAACTGTCTAATGTGTGACGTTACAAATGGCTCAAACCATGTAAGCGAACAAGCAAAAGATCGAAAAGAGAAACTTGAATGTCTGAAGTAACACAGTTTTGATTTATAGATGTAGAAACGATTAGTATTTCGATACTTTCGCCTTTCAAATTTTCAAAACGCCTGAATGTATAGTTTCCGTCAATTTTGGGACATCCTGTATAAAGGAGAAGCAGACGCACTGGCACTAAGCCCTTGTCGATGCCATAGAGATATTGTCCGTCGCGACGAAGAGAATTTTCTACTTCCTGTCTGCATCTATAAATATACACACATGCCATGCCGTCGTGACAAATTACGGCGCGAATAGGTTCGACTACTAGTATTATTATTATTATTATTATTATTAAATAAATGCTTATGTAACCAAGTGATAATAACGCTGAGTGATTGACAACCCGTTTAATAAATGCAGATGATATTTTTATACAAAATGTTATAGAGTTTAAAACATTTTCTATATTATAGATACTGAAAGAAATAATGTAAATAATTATTCCCATATATGCTAATAATCACGAATAGCTATAATAAAATTCTGGGATTTAATCTCTTATTAAATTTCATTGTGTCACTATATTTTACATTTAATGTAAAATAATTGTAAGATCTCTATACAAAATTTTTATAACATAATAAATAAACGTTTGCGTTTGTCTGAGATATAAGATGTTAAAACTTATAAAAATCATTATTAAAAAATTCATAATTTTTCAAAATTCTATCTAAAGGCTAACACAAATCTGAAGCGTCAATACGCGAAATGTTTAATCCTTTTGTTCCTAATGACCAAATTTCACCGAAAAATCCATCTTTCAAATAATTTATTAATTTTACATTTTAATTTAATATAAAATAATATATTTTTTGTTAAACAAATTTATTGTGGACCTTAAAAAAGTTAAACAGGTTTTTTTGTAAATTTAATTCCTCATATGCAATAGTCCTCCTCTTCTAAAGATTAGTTTCAACTTTTACCAAGGTTCTTATCGATCTATACAGCCTAGATTAAACAGATAATTCCTTGTTTGAATTAAATTTGATTTTTAAATTTAATGTCAAGAAGAAATATATTTTAAAGTTTTAATTTAACGTCATGAAGAAATATATTTATTCTAATTAATAACTAAAATATGTAAAATGAGTATCTATACAAATCCATTTGAAATAGAAAATATAAAATAATTGGAATCTTTCTATTTAAAAATACAAAACGCAAAATAGTTTCTAGACACTCATTTAAAGTAGGAAATAGAAAATAGGTATTTTACAAATAGGTTTTGAAATAAAAAGTTTTTTAAATATTTACATTATTATATTTATATAAGAATTGAGACTTCTTGTCGCCAGTAATAAAGAATAAGAGAATGCTTATCATTGACAACTGGCTAAAAATTTTTTATTAAAAAATTGCACAACGTTTCGATCTAGATTTCAGATCCTTATCAAATAAGATACAATAGGGAATGTTCAAGAAATTTTGATATGGAAATACTGGTCTGTGACAAAATAATACGAAATACAGATTCAAAATGTGTGTCAGTTGTCCAAAACTCGAAAAATCTTAACAAATTAAAGAAGTCAGGGATAACGTGTACAGAGCCGCTAATTGCATTACGGCATTGCGGACAGGTCGGCAGTCACTGCAATGCCTTTCTGCAATGCCGCGTGTAATATAGCTAACAAAACGAAGTTTTAAAGATGCAATTGTTCGTGTGTCTAGACGCGCCACAACATATTCCATGATTCGAGATCAAAGTCGCTCGCTTACTCGTTCGTAGCGGCACGATTGAGCGTCGAACCGCATCGTGTCATTGACGCGTTATTTATAAACCGTAACTCAATGTGAGACAGTCGGGACGGTCCAGGAATTAAGAAAGAATTAACCGCTTTAAAGTTTGCACGAAGATCCCCCCATTCGTGAGCGCGAATACTCTCGGTGATCTCGAGAGATCGTTGATCCCTCTCCCGATCGGTGAATGGTCGGACGGCAGTACTATGAAAGATAACGTCCGATTGGATAATTCCGTAGTAACTGGAAAGTTTACTGGCGGTGCACGTGGTATGCACCTTAAAAGGACACCTATGCAGGGACCGGAATGAAAGTTGTCTTTTACCTATGCGCGCGCAGGGGCGTTCCATTTATCTGCAGGCTCCACACGTGGAGCAGAATGCAGAGTTCAACTGCTAATTGTCCACTAACAATATGAAATGTATTTAATTAGCGTCTACTACGTTCATTTTTTTTTTTTTAAGAAAATTATTACATTTTTTTAAAGCCAAGATCCGATATCTGCCGCTTTATGCGAGCTGTACAGGCTTCGCGAGTTTCTAAATAATAAAATATACGCGTACTGTCCGTACAGCTATTACCCATATATCGCACACTTGTGACGCATAATTATGTGCAGTTTACTTGATAACGTCGCACCACTGATATTTTCACGTGACTCATTCGCAGCGACCGAAAATGTGTTTTTCATTTGAACTCGAGCAGAGATCGGTTTATAGCGATGACGGCACGCGCTTTGTAAATTTAGCAGCGCTCTGTCTTTAATTCCCGGATAAAGGGGCTCTTCGACGAAGTGGCGGGTTTGACAAGTGCAACGTGTCGTAGAATAATTTAAGTACTTACACCCGAAAACATAGCGATACTAGCAAACGGTATTGTTACACTAAAATTTTGCAAGCTGCATGGGAAATTTATCGAAATCATATTAGAATATTAATAAAAAGTAGACTTGTAAATCCTTACAAGATTAAATGTCAATAACATACTTTAATAACATAATTGTTAATAACATACTTTAGATATACATTTTATAAGTACTTAATATCTTTAAAAGTGGTCAAAGTATACTTAAATGTATACAATAGCTTTTATAATCGTTTAAGGTACACCGAGTCGCAAAAGGACACGGAAATTTAGGTCACTGGCACGAAATTTTAATAATTAATCAATTTGTCATGTGCGCTTTTATCATACATAAATATTAATCATTCATCCGATTGTTTACACGCTCATTTAATGCGAGCACTTGATATCGATCATCGGAGCGCACACAGTGGGCATAATTTACAGTATAAAACTCCTAATGAGTCATCAAAAACAACGCTAGGAGGACAAGCAGCATTATTCCATCTAGGAATTTATGCTGCTCCTGCGAAACGGCATGCAATTTCCAGATGCATGATTGATATGCGTCATAGGCGGCAGTTAGCGTAAGCCACGTAATTCTAAACGATTCCGCTAAACATTTAACAAAGAATAACAACAACAACAACGTCAAGCGCAACGTCGTTTATGTAATTGCCGCACTGTCAGCTCCGACAAAATTTATAAAAATATATAAATAGTCTTCCGATAAACGGGGATTAAAATACTAACGAGAACCGTTCGAATCTAAGATCACGAGGAACCGATAGCTTTTCATCGTTCAATCGAAATTTCTTCGAGGAAGTCCTATATTTTCGACGATGAGCTAATTTCACTCTGTTGCAAAATTAAGAACGATATCTCGAATGTTTTTTTACCGCGGTGACTCGAATCTCGATGTGTAAGCAGGAATAATTATTGCGTTTATCTATCTGCGACATGTGTTGGTGGAAGATATCGGATTGCTTTTTACATTTGTAAACGAGATAAGGAATCTCTATAACCTTGAGTGTCGTGCATTTCTCTCTCGCATACACAACATATTAATATACTTTAGATATTTTTTTCAAATATTATATATTCAAAGGTGGCAACATGCCATGTCTTCTACTTTTAAACCATAAAAGTTGAAATTGTAGGAATTTATAATACGTTTCCGCAAACGTAAATATTTATATTATTAGTATTTCAATTGGTATGCAAATCGTGCTTTGCTTAAAAAAAAAAAAACTCCTGCCGATGTAACATTTTTGTTTTTAATTTTACACGATAAAAAAACGATTCTCTTGTGTCCATCTCTATCAATGTAGATTAACTTTAATCTGGCCTTAACTTATCGTCTAGCTTTGATTTTTTTATTTAGAAGAAGATAAGGAGCGAGTGAAGACCGAGATAAATTTAATAAAATTTACATTGGCAAAATTAGATATCACTTAATCGTCGTGAAACGTTACCAGAAGGAAAACCCTGAATCTGTTCTCCCGTGTCGTCGTTCGGAGGCCACCACGAGGCGAACCACGAGACACGTTCGCGCCACGTAAATGAGGCCTAAACGCGGGACAGCCGCTCCAACGCTTTTAACGCATTTATTGTCGCGCGTGCGTTACGTAACGCGTGCACTCACGATCGTCGGCAGCGTTGTGTACGTAACCGCGACGCGTCCAGTGTCCACGACTACCGTGAAAAACTCTATCCGAGAGATCCGAGAGACATATTGCATTTACATGCTTCCGCTGGTTACTTACGTTATTCGGCAGCACGGCCGCGTTTGCGATGCTGGAGAGGAAATCATGGCTGACGCGGGAGCTCTGCGAGGCACCGCTGTCGCTGGACACGCTGGAGCTGTCGTAGAGCACGTCGGAGACGTCGAGCTTCATGTTGTTCGTTCACCCTCGTCGGAGAGCCCGAGACCGTACGCGTAGCGTTTCTAACCTCTCTCTTTCTCTCTCTCTCTCTCTCTCTCGCTCGCTCCCGACGCTCCTCCGAATGGAATGCGGCGTGCTTGCGAGGACCGAAAGGCCAAAGATCTCGAGCCTCTCAATGAACGTGTACGTGGAACTCGGAAAGCGGCACGCACGAATCGTAGATCCTTTAGCTCGAAACTGTGCGAAACTGCACCCGATGACTCATGCTCCGTGGGGGAATACCTCGCGCGCGCGTTCGGCAAGCCGTTCGAACCCGTGGCGGAGAGAGTCGAGGCCGAGAGCCGAGCGCGGATGACGTCATGGGTTATTCCCGGCCGGCCAATCACCGCCGTGCAGTGCCGTGCCGCGGCGTTCGATAATCGCGGCGCTATCGACAAAACACACGGGGGAGTTTTATCTATTGCGCGGCGCCGCCGCCGCCGGGGTGAAGCTTCGTAATCGGCTTGTAATTAGAAATGTTTTTTTTTTTTTTAATTAACTCCCCCATCTCTCATTCTCCGATATATGTATAACTGCATATCACGATGTTTCAATTATCTTGAATCGCGTCTGCCGCGATTCTACGAAAACATAAAGATGCTAATATTAATCGCGTAAATTAATTCATATTTAAACGTCACGATCTAAATCGAACGAAATTGTAACGTTGTTTATTAATTATAATTACGCAGTTCTATCGATGATCTTTAAACAGTGTAAATTAAATATTTGACGAATAACTTTCTTCTCGTTAGAACGATGATTTCACGTGAATGTTGAATGAAAATAGGTTTCTGTTAAACTATATTTATGACTTGGCACGTGATGGCTAGTGTTGTAAACATCTAGAGACGAAAGTTGTGCGTCACTTGGTATCAGTATAATGATGACGGAGCGTTTTACGTTCCCTCGATGAGGCAGGTTGGAATCTGAGAAATTTTTATATCTCACGTCATTACGTTATCTTTGTCGATCTTCCTACTACAATCTATAATTTGCATCAGAATTCAAAGAGGGATTCCATTTATTTCACACATCTATGCAATACAAAAAACACACACATACAAAAAATACAAAATTCTTGAATAATGATACGTAAATTAACACGTAATATATGTTTTATATAATTTTTTAAATACAAATTAATTTATAATAACAATTATAATGAATGTACTAAAATTTGAATGTACTAAAATTCACGATACAAAATTACAAGTAGAATTCTGTCGTAGAGTCTGACGTGAATTGTAACTTGTTTAAAGCATACAAAACATAAAGTAAATAAAATGCTTTATTCATAAGCTCTCGCATTCCTAATTCATTCTGCGAAGTATGAACAGGCATATACAAAAGTACGTTTTTCTTTTTCGTCTCGACGTTTCAGACAAAAGAAACGAAGTTTTTCTAATCGATATCTTCGTTTTATATCAGCAACGCGTAGAAACATTTAAACTTACCGTAACTTTTTATCGGATCACTTGTATCTTTTCACGAGATAATCTCGGCATTCCGGCGAAGGCCGCATCGAAAGTGCATAACACGTGAGCAGATCGCAATTGTTGCTCTCGCGAGCCAGCAACTGCGTCGTCGTTTTTCTCCGTAAGTCGGCGCACGGGTTATTCAAAATAACGTCGCCACGTGTCGGCTCGATGCTTATTTAATCGAAGGAGAAACCGCGCGCGCGGACACGTTTCGAGATAGACCTACTGACACGTGACATCTCTTATTGTTACGATTAGATTCATTGTCACGTAGACAAATTAACAATTGGAAGCGACGACTCGTTAATTTTCGGCGATATACAATATTAAACGTATAGTCATCGTGTCGCTCTGGGCTACTGTATTAGCTCCTTGGCGATTGATAAAAAAAAAATCCAGTCATCGTTACGCTTGACTGAAAGTGACGGACAGCGCCGCGACCTCGAATCCTGGAGTGGACTGGAGGTGACGCGAGAATTTCCCCACTAACGATACCGTAATATCGCCATAGCGACGAACGAACGACGAAAATCTCGAGCGAGATCCCGAGAGCGGCGGTGCGCTTCCGAGAATCTCGCGGATGAGTCATGCCGGCCCAACGGTCGCGTGGGCACGGGCGGGCGTCGCGAATGGGGTAGCCGGAACATATCGGACAAGATGCGTGACTCATCGATCTGATATGTTAAATATGCACGCTCGTAACCTGCCGCCTAGACCAAGGGTGGCCAACCTACCTGCGAATGATCCCGAATGCCTTTAACCTGTCCCGAATGAAAATCGACGAGATAAAGTCGAGAAGCAACCGGGAATATGCGAATGTAGTGGAGAGTGCATGCAAGAGCTTTTCTTTTACTTTTTGCTCCATATAGGGCCGGTTCTTCCAACTTGGTAATCTTACTTATCAGATAATCGTGTGTGTCTACCTTTATTTTTTTCTTAAATAAATATAAATAAAGATAGACACATATTTATCTAATAGGCAAGTTTATCAAGAAGTTGGAACAGCCGACCTTTAGATGTGTGATGTCATAAACGAAGGAAAGCTGAAAATAAAGGAAATTTCTTTTTAACATGACTTCTAATTTATTTTAGATTCTACCATCTACACGACTTTTATGCAAATAACATAACATTTTATATAAAAAAAGAACTTTTTTTCCCTTTTGTCGAAGTTCACGAAAGAGGAAAAGATCAATAAGAACTTAGTGTCGCGCGAAAGGATTATACTGAGAGAACAGAGATTTAATATTTTTATTTAATTACTTGTCGTACAAGTGCTTACGTGCGACAGGTGTTAGATTTTTTAATGAGATTACAATTTTATAATTGGAAAAATCTATCCATCTATCCTGTAGATAGTCGCTACTCCGGTAGCTCTAAGTATTTCGCTTGATAATCCAAGCGTGTAAACAGCCGTGTAATAGTCCATGCAAGCGTAATCACGCGCTACCTATAAAAGTACTCGCATCTCGGTGCTCTTGGCCGCAGGTGTCACCTGACAGCAACAAGATAGAGGAAACGATGGGTCGTGGAGAAATTCTATCTGGCGCGGGTTTGCCAACCTACCCAAGGTAGGTCTCGCGTAATTCTGGAAAGCACTTTATGTGACGATTTTTAAAATAGCTCTTTATGATAAAAACAACATAGCTTGTTTATTAATACGTCCTTTTGTGGAAAATCTCTACACGCATCTTTAGTGAAAGGTATAACATACTCGTTGTTATATCATTTTCATAATACTAATATTTTTCATGGAGAAGAGAGAGAGAGAGAGAGAGAGAGAGAGAGAGAGAGAGAGAGAGAGAGAGAGAGAGAGAGAGAGAGAGAGAAAATAAGCTCAGATTTCAAATTACTATTATTATCTCATAAATATGGTAGTAATTATAAGTCTTTTATTTTAACAATATTATAGGAAAGTCTTTCATAATTAATTTCAATGTATAATATTGTTCCGGCAATATTTTCTGAAAAAATCTCATGTTTATGTTTAATATTTTCATCGGTTTTGTTTCAGTTATTGTTGAAATAAATAAATCCAAAGAATTGATACGTAAAATATAGTAAATAGTACTCTTATAAAAAAATGTAATACTGGGCATTATTAAATTGGTCAGTAATTAATACTTATTTTTAGTATTAAAAGTCCTGCTCTGTTAATACTTTTAATATTTTTAATTAAAATAAGTGCACAGAAAAAAAGTGATTGATAATAAAATATGTAGTTGCGGGCTGCCAACTACAGATATACTCAATACAATAATATATGCTGTTGCAATATCAACATTGTACTTGCATTAACAACAAATATTATTCCATATTTTGTTGAATCAATTACTTTTTTTTCGTATATTAGTTACTGGCCAATTTGATGTTCAGCATTACATTATTATAAAGGTACTATTTACCATAGTAATTTTTACTATAACATTTTCTTCGTATATTATAATCACCGCACTAAGAGGCTATTCTACCTTTTCTTCTCACTTCTTCTTAATATGCCGAACACGTGCTCGACGGACGAACTCGTGCGACCAGCTATCTAAAAATAAAGACTATCTAAGCAAGTGGCGGCGAAGCATTATGCGGCAAAGATACGTCTCATTACGGACATACGACGAAGCTTCACGGGGTTGACATTCACCCGTTTAGCTTCGTATCGTATTGAAATTCGAATAGGCAGACAAGTAGCCGTCATCCTTGAGCTAGCTTCCACTTGCAGCCAAGGACCCGTCGACTTACAATTAGTTGCCCGTCGTACATCAGACACGCTTAGAAAAATAGCGACGCTACGGAATGTCATTGTCGTCCGGCGTGATACGTACGCCGTACACACGTCGGACGTACAATGCGATCGGTTACGAACGCACACGCGAAACGAGCACGCGAAACATTGTCGATAGTCAGTCGCAAAAATAGAGAGCGCGAACGCGTCAATTGCGAAATGTACGAATTTCAGCGGGAAATTCTCGGTGCAACCGAGCACTCGGGTTGCGCATACCTGAGCACTAAACGCTGAAATCGTATTATCGCGATCGCATTTTAGGCCAATAGGAGCACCCACTCTAAAACTTGTATTCTTTAACTGAAATACGTGATACAATTATTCGTTCTCTCCGATTTCCGAATTGTTATTCGCAGCATTGCAAAAAGTTTTAGATATTAACGAGCACAGTACGAGCAAGTAAAAATTTAACTTTTATAAAATCCAAGTATCTCAATCAAGTAAATTTTTATCTCGATCACTGTTTCCACAGAGGACTAAAAATTTTTCCATTATTCTGATGAATACATTGACACTATTTCTCAGATGGCAGAAATCTCCCTATCTTCGTGTTTCTGGGGATCTCCATGATTGCTTACCGCATTCTTCGGAGACAAAGGTTTCGATCCAATAATTAAGACTGCGCCTATCTCTCTATGTTCTCGAATCGCCGATTGCTCGCGATTCAGATACAAAGAACACTGCATGGAAATGTTTTTTTAACATCAACCTCGATGTCGGTGGCGTAACGCGCACAAACTCCCGACGTTATCTTATCAGCATGATTTGGATAAAGGAATTTCTGTCGTTCCAACTACTAATAATAACGAAACAACGCAGTACGACAAAGCAAAATATAAATCAATGTTCTTTTTTTTGTTATTAGCGACATAAATTAAATTTATGATTTTAAAAAATTGCTTTATACATATATTGATTATCTAATTCTATATATTTATTATCTTATTTACGTCACATGATTTCATTTTAATCTATTTATGAAAAGTAAATGTCTTTGTGTATAATTAAGTAATGTCTATTTCTATTAATGCAGATTAATCTTAATCTTGGTTCAACTTATTTTTTATTTTTTTCCTTAAAAAAAAAAAATAGAAAAAAGGTAAGTTTAACTGACGTCAACGTCAATTTATATTTGTAGAAATGGACACGGAACGGATAAAAAATTTAATTAAATAGAAAGGTACTGCTTTGACGAAAAATGTAAACAATTAGTGTGCCGTGTGTGCCGACGTGACTGCTTGCGCGATAAAAATTGCTGGTTCTTTGTCTCGCAGTCATCGTGGGAGCTCATCTCATGCTGCGCACGATCGTGCGTCTCGCGTCGTTCTGTTGGACAGGACTCGTTATTTTTTTTTCCTTTCCCACTGTTTACGTCGATCGAGTCACGTGCTCGCTGATCTTGCAGTATTTTCTCGGACAAAGCGGAACAAAGGAGAAAATCGGGGCGAAGCCGAACCTCTCGAGCGGACTCTGCACTCGCAGCTGCGAGTATCCAGCCGCGACTTACGCGGAAATTACTTACGCGAAATGACTCAACCCCCAACACTCCTTGCCTTTGTATATACATCCGAAAACACGCACGTGCGTGTTCGGTTCATTGTGCGGCAAACGTACTAGGCGAGGTGGACCCGACAAGAGATTATGCACACTTTTTTTTTATTCGTTGATGTAGTCGTCTGCGGTCGGACGGGTCTATCGCGTCTGACTTCTAGAAAACTTTTTTGCCAATTAACAACCAATTTAAGTAACATGATTATCATTAATTTTTTCTGGAAATCTTTTTTTAAGAAAAATACGATCTTGGAAAAAATACGATAATAATTTACAATTGAATTTTGCCGTATAGCAGACAATTTTAAAGACAATAATATTAAAAAAGAGGTTTTGGAAACAAAATAATAAATTCTGAAACTTTTTTAAATTATTGTTATTAAAATATCATTCAAAGATTTATGAAGATGGTAAAGAGTTCCGTCGTGCGTCATTGTTGCTTGTAAAAAATTGAAAAATGTCCAAAGTAATAACATTAATTGTGCATTAAATAAATATTAAATAATTTAAGTAAAATAGAAAACATAGTAACGTTATGAAAATGTATATAAAAACTAAAAATTGCGTAAAGCATCCGATAGCATATTAACGATCGCAAATAGTTAACGGGAAAAACTGGCATCTCGTTTCAAATTCTACAAAATCTACGCACTGGCATCCCATTTCAAATTCTACAAAATCTACGCACCCACGTAACAAATGAGCCAACACGTAGCTTAATGCGTTCATCGTGTATGCTTTATTAACGACAAAGTCGCTACTTCTTGTGGACGGTTATATTAAATTATTGTCGGAAAGTATTTTACATACAATGGACGTGTTGTATTAGGCGCTGGGCCGCACAAAGACCCACGGCCTCATTGTTTTCGTAGCTTTACCTCTCCTGCATAATGAAACGGACCGACGAAATTTTTGACGTGTCATCTTTTAAACTTATTAATTTCTCCGTGGAATACGTGCGTTTGCGGAGGCGTATGTAGATAATTTACGAACGTTGTTAATTCTGCGCGCAGAGCTTAGAAATATCTAATAATACAATCACGGATAGTAATTAGAGAAAAGATTTATAAAATTGATTACAGCTAAGTAGCAGATAAGAAAGGAATATTTTTCACCTTAAGTATTTCTACTTGGAAATTACTTTGGCATTAAGTTATTTATCGAAACCTTGAAAAATTACATTCCTCGCGTTCGCTTTCAAAAGAAGCATTTTCCCAGGCAAAACAATGTCTTTGTTCCCCTTTTTCCGTCGACCACTCGGTAGCTCCATTGTCTCCCGCCTGCGGCCTTGGCGACGGTTACAAACCGGGACATTATCGAGATTCGTTTTCCATTTATCGTGGCTTGCATGGCGGTAAAAAGAGTTTGATTATTGAGAGACACAGTTGCGAGGTGTATATGGAAAGAAGGCGCAGCTGTGTTAATCGCGTATATCGTGTAGAACGGTTTCGATAGCTTCCGTGTAAGCGATGTAAAAATGAGTAGTGTTACGTAAAAATAAATGTTAATTTCTACATTAAGAAAAGGTAATTAAAAACTGCCGAATCTCGATCTAAATAGTTACAAAATCAATTAAATTTACAATAGAGAATTTTACATTGTTGATCCGAAATTACACGTGTAATTTATATTTCTCTAATAGTTTCACTTATTATAGATTAAAAATTGATTTAGCACTAAACGCAAATATTTTGAAACGTATGTTTCTCTTGTTTTAAATACTTTAGATATCTTTCTCGCAATTTTTAAATATCTTTCTTGTTTAAGTTTAAATGAATAAACTATATGAGTAAATTGAAGACGTTAGTTGTAATTACTCACGTAATTATCGAGTATGAGTAAGATTTGTCAGAACGAACAGTGACAGATAGATAAGACACGATCTATTACACTTTAAAGCACGTTCTTTTGTTTTCTACTAAACTATCAACAGATAGCATATAAGCACACTGCTTTAAACGCAATTGAATGCATTTTATAATAATAAAAAAAATCTCGCGATATACAAAGGTAGCACACTACATTTTGGTATGCGAGAACCCTCTCAAAGATTAAATTGATCAAAACTCTACTTTTTACAAATTTTTAAATTTTAGTAAGAGAGCATACAATTATATTCATAAATTATTTTTTTTATTTAAAAATAATTATTTGACTGGCCTTTGAAAGGCCTGATTGTCATAACAGTAAAAAATATGGCCAATTGAGATGACTTCATTCGATTGAATTTACACCTATGAAAGATCTCTGCTAATTTTTTTACTAGTCCAACTTGAAAACATTACATAAAATTATTAACATTTAATTATTTTATCATTTATCAAATTGTCCATTTGGTACTTATAACTGCATTTGATAATAATAGTTTTACAGAAGAATTGGATTAATTTTTAAAAACATATTAACAAATTCTTCAATAAAAGTAAACTTTTCAATAAAAGTAAAAAAAGTTAAAAATATATGGAAAATTAATTTTAATATAAAATAATTAAAGAATAAAGTAAATTGGAATTATTAATAATAGAGAGAATTTTTTTCTAGAAACAGATGTAACCATTATAACCATAAATGTAAGTATAATAATTTAGATTTACATTATGTGGCAGTTATATATATTCGTAGTTAAAAATTTACAAATTTACCAAAAAATTGAGGCATACGAAATGTTTTATTTACTGTAAATCGGTAAGTAAACTTTTATTAATTAATGTTTTAATTATATTATAACTAATATAGATTCCCGATTGAGCGACTTCAGATAAAGAAGGTCTCATTAATTTACTGATTTTTGACCGACTCCAGATAAAACAGCCATGTATCTGTGGATAACAAGAATCAGAAGCAACGACACATTATAAAGTTCTTGTCTGTACGTATTTAAAAAAATTCTTATGTTCTGCAAACAGAATTTTTGACGATTCAAAGATATTTTTTTATGTCGGTGAGTAGAAAATCGATAATTTTTTAATCTTTCATGCCTTTAAATAAATGAGTCCACAACAATATGGGCATTTTCAGTGGTTTCGCCAAGTTCTTTAAAAAAGGGGAGGGGGAGAAAAAAAGAAGAAGAAGAAAGAGTGAAATTATCGTAGATTACGAGCTGAACAGTTTTGAGGAGAGTCTACAATGAGAGTCTTCTCGATTCTTTAGGACGGCTAATATGTTAACAAGAATAAGTCTTATTATTGGATATTCGATATTAAATACAATAGTTTGTCCGGGCAAACTGTCCCGATCATATTAAATAAATCGCAGTATATGTTTCAGAATTTTGAAATAATAATTTAACGATACACTCAAACATCGTTCGCAAAGTATCGCAGACGACTCTAATTTTTATTCTAATCCACGTAGCATGATCCTTTAGTATCCAGAGCGATAGTCGCAGATAACTCAGAATAACATTAGCATGTTGGAACGCGAAAAGAGAAAGTCTCTTAAATCAGCAAAACAAGCTTTTACACTGATTGAGCTTTTCTTTATACAATTTATTTTTTTACTATTTTTGACATGGGAAAAGAAAAGAAAGAAGAATAAATTGTATACAAAGTTTAGTTGAAAAAAGCAGACCTGTTAATATTAATTGTTTTACAATTGACACAATGACTGTATATGAAGCACTAAAAATACAAGTAGACAAGTTGCACAATTTAAGTTTTTTTCGCAATTAAATAGAAAAATTTAAGGATAAGAAATGTATACTTGGTTCAAATTTTTTGGTTATCGGACTTAAAGAAAAGACGTGTTTCTTGATCATTCCTGTTAACCATTAACATTGCAAAATCCTACCTCGAAAAGTTGTCAAAAAATATTAAAATTATGATTATACTACAATAATAATTAATTTAAAATAATATCAGAGTTATATTTATAGTAAAATCTTTAAAAGTATTATTCGTGCAAAAATAATGTAATTCCTTAATCTCGATAACGGAATAAATAACACATTTCAATAAATACATTAAATTAAATTTTATATGATAAATGATTACTCTCTCAACATTTTTTAGCTTTTTAGTGCATCCTTTGTTGCTATGCGATATCTACATCAGTTGACATTGGAATGTAAGACATCATTTTCCGACGCAAGCACAGCAATCATGCAAGATTTTTACGTTGATGACTTTTAATAACCGGTAGAAATAATCGTTTCGCAAATATTTGATCCCTTATGGATTGATCGGACCAATAACTGTTCAATCAAAAATTTTTCTTCAAGATCTTTGGAGAAAAAACCGGGACGATCTTATTCTTGCAGAGATACAATCGAAATGGACATTGTTTCGAAATCGAAATGCAGTTGCCATGCATTTTTAAAGTGTCAATTCCACGTCATGCATTCAGCAAGAAGTACACTTTTATGAAGTTGCACGGCTTTTGCAACGCTTCAGAGAAAGTAGATGGATGCTGCATTTATATTACAACTGACAAAATACACTGAAACATTGTTGTTAATTTATTAGGTGCAAAATCTAGAGTAGCACCATTAAAGAATATTTCACTACCAAGATTGGAGCTTTGTGGCACTATTACTTGCGGCTCAACAGGTAATTTAAGCTAGTTTTGACAATTATATCAAATGCAACATTTTTATGGAGTGGTCTTACCATTACTTTCGCATGGATAAAAAGAGAGCTTTCTGGATTGGTGTTATTTGTCGCAAATTGAATCACCGAAATTCAACAATTAATAAATCAAACGAAGTAGAGTCATGTTAATACTAAGAAAAATTGTATAAACATCATTTCGCGAGGGATACATCCTGATCAATTAAAAACCTGTAGACTTTGATCGAACGGATCGATGGTTAGAAACACAAAATTATACGTTTATAAATATTGTACCTGAGGAAAATTTACTCGAAGAACGACAGGCTACTAAAATTATCAAAATCTTTCATACTCGGTCTGTTGGAGGACTGAAGAGTTGTTTTTGAGATTCTCGTCTTTACCTCAAAGTTAAAACGTGTAATTGCATACTGTTTACGATTTAAACACAACACATTATATCATGAGTCAAATACAACAGGACCATTAACTGTAATAGAATTGGAACGTGCAATGACAACGTTAGATTCAATAGCCTAACAACAAGATTTCGCAAATAAAATCAAAAGTTTAGAGTTACACGGTCAAGTAAGACAAATAATTACGATCATTACTTCCTTTTTTGGATAAACGTAATGTTATGCGAGTTAGAGGCAGATTATCCAATCCGTATCAAATCCGTATACGCAAAAATATTCTATTATATTACCTTCAAAATATCTGTTAATACGTTTAATTATTTTATATAAACATTCAGGTTCACAAGCACTCTTAACTAATTCTAACTTATTTTTGGCTAATTTACGCGCGAACTGTAGTTAAAGATATTTTACGAAAATGCACTACTTATTTTTGTTCAAAACTTCCAATATTACATCAGCGTATGGGTGACCTGCCTGCAACACGAATCATTGCACGTAGACCTTTTCTAACTAGGGAGGAACTAGACTAGGGGAATTTCTTCTTCTTCTTTTAAAAACTAAGATATCAATCAATTAATTAATTTAAGATTAATAATGGTTCACTAATCCTATTAAAAACTAGAAAAAAATTATATTTATAAAAATATTATTTAATTGTACATTGAGAAAAAAATGTTTTTAACTTGACTAAATTTTTCAACTTGATAAAATTTTTTTAATATTTCACATATTTATGATTTAATACTGACTTAAATACATGAAATATTTAAATATATAAATACTTAATTAAATTAAAACAATTTAATCTAGTTAAAAAATTTTATTAAACTAACAACTTTTTTTCTCAGTGTACGTGTGTCATCTTTCTGATAAGATTTATTAAATTGATCTATAACAAATACATATTTATAAACATCAAGTATTCATGGATCATTACAAAGTATTTTAGTCGCGTATAATCTTTGAAGTCAAGCAATGTTGACGGTGGTTCACAGTTGGATAAGTAATGTATTTCTTGAAGACAAATACGTATTTCAATAAAAAAATAGAAAATTTGTTTGAGAAATTAATATTCTAAAATGGATAATATTAATTGTTGCACTAACCTTAAAAGATATTCTAGATAAGCTAAACTTTTAGGTTTATAAACAAATTAATATTATTAAAAAAAGATACATTTGAGACTGTCCCGATTGCGCACATAAGCGATTGGACATAATAGTATTTCCTAATTGGACACAGTCCCGATTGGACACAGTTCTGATTGGATACGGACACGATTGGACACAACAGTGATCGGACACATAACGTTTGAATTGAACACCGAATCAATTGCACACGGACCCGATTGCGCACCGATCCGTTTGCACATGAACCCGATTGCACACGAACTAGATTGCACATGGACCCGATTGCACACCAACTCGTTTGCACACGGACTCGATTGCACACGAACCCGATTGCACACGATACGATTCCGCTAGAAAGCTTAATCACAGTGTGAAAGTCCGCTATATTTCATCGGGTCCTGCCGATTTTCAAATCTGAATATTTGTATTTTTATTGAAAAAATTAGAAATAAATAGTGTACATATATATGGAATTGTTATTACAAAAGGGTATAGTACATCCAATCATTTTACACAAATGTCAATACTATTTTTATAATTTTCTGTCAGCTTGCAATACTATGTTAGACAGAGATATATCTCTTTCTCGCTCGGATATATCTTTTTCTCGCTCGGACATATCTCTTTCTCGCTCGGACATAACTCTTTCTCGCTCGCACGATTTCGATGAAACATGGCGGAACCTATCTTATGTCGCCACTCTGATTAAAGGCTCTCTAGATTCCACATTGCAGATAGTACATGGGTTAGCGACTTGGATGGGGTGGGTGCAAGAAGGAGGCCGAAGGCCCCCCTTGCACTCACCGTGTGTGTGTGTGTGCAAAGCATTCTCTGCATCACACGAGTTTGCGACTATAAGATATTTATAAGAAAAAATATTTATGATAAATATTTTGTACATATTTTTATGTCTGAGTTTGCTAAGTATAAAAAAATTATGATAAATATTTAAAATAAATACTTATGCTATTATTATTAAAAAATATAAAAAATATTTTGAGTTTATATACCATAAATATTCTTTAGTACATTAAAAAATATATTTTATATATTGTTAATAATTTTTGTATTATTTCTAAATGGTTTATGAAAAATAATTATACAATCTTTAAAAAATATTTTATAAAAATAAGTTTGTAAAATATTTATGAAAATTTATGTTAAATTTTCTGTGCTATTTAGGTTGTTTTTGCGTTATTTTGCGATGCGGAATTGTATTGTGTGCAATCGGGTCCGTGTGCAAACGGGTCGTGTGCAATCAAGTCCGTGTGCAAATGGGTGCGAATTGCTTCGGTATCCAATTTAAACGTTATGTGTCCAATCGCTGTTGTGTCCAATAGAGTTTGTGTCCGATCGGGACGGTGTGCAATCGGGACTGTGTCCAATCAAGTCCATATCCAATTGGGATTGTGTCCGATCGGGAAATATTACTGTGTCCGATCGTTTATGTGCGCAATTAGGCCCCACTCATACATGTACTTGGTATAAAAAAAAAATACAAGTAATACTTACTACATCTTCTTTGAAATTTATGAAAAAACTGTAAAATGATATTATAATTGAAGCATATTGTATTCTTTATGTGAGTATTATAATATCAAAATAAAATTATAATATAATTAAAATCTAAAATTATACAATCATTCTTTGAAGGTTATATATTATTGCTTATATATAAAACAATGATTGCGTTAATTTGAGTACAAAAGTTTCAATTTGAGAGTAATTTTTTTCCTGTGTATAAAATTCTCATGTAACGAATCTGGTAAGGCATATTACTTTAAGTTTATTTTTAAATGCAGTGACTGTAAAAGTAAAATTACATTTACCTCAAAAAGATCGTTGAGGCAGACAATGTACTGATTTGATGACGTATAACCTTGCAATAAATATTACATTTTTATCTATGTTTGCGACTTTCAATTATACTTTCTGCATTTTCCATTGTAGAAAAAGCTTAAAAGAATTATATCTGAGATGTGAAAATAGAAGAGAAAAGGATAATACATCAATTATCCCTCATTCTTCATTAAATTCACTTCATTAAATTATATTTTATATAAATATTCCGCATGTCATTTTATTAATATTTAGTCTTTTCTTATTTAAGAAACCTTTAACGTAACATGTTAATGTTATAGAATTTATCTCAAATCCTGCCGTTTAACTGTTTCAGGTATGCCCTTTACCAATTCGCAGAACTTTCTCTAATTCTCCCTTTTAGCACTAGCCATAGAATCCTTGTAGGCCTTCTGAGACCTTCGATAAAGGTTTCTGTTAGATTGACGACTCGTGTTCTTGACTTTATTCCAAGCATGCTGCACTTCTAAACTTCTGCAGTCTTGGGCTCCACCAAAAGATTTCCCTGGCATTTCTTTCCGTGCAAATGTTCTCAAAGCTGTCGACAAAAACCCTCTACAGATGTTCAACGTTCTATTTCCTGTGAGATCCAATATTTCTTGGAAAACCATCTGAGACTGATAGCCAAGAATAGTAGTATTCCACGAAATAAGTCTCAATCCGTTCTTCTTGTGTTCTTCACTCTGATTACTTTTGATTGGACTTTGGCCAGTCTAAAGATAATTTGTCTCTGATTCGACAGGAAGGGTTTGTCAAAGACTCTTCAATCAGATACCTCTAGCACTAAACACTGCTCAGAGCAGATGGTTAGATCCAACTCTCCCTTCTTATCGCCGTGACAAAGGTAGGCTCGTTATTTTTATTGAGAATTTTCACTTGATACGAGACAATACCGTGTCTCTTGATATACATACTGTATATTAATTTACATATTAATATATTTATTAATACATTTATTACATTCTATTTAATTAAACATAAAATATATTATTCTTTGCCCACTTTACACTTTAATAATGTATATTGATCGATTGTAACTTCCATCATTTTTTAACAGAATTCATGGCAATAAAATAAGACACGGTCGCATTTGTTAGCTATAACAAAAACAATAGTTTTATTTTCTTATCTTAAAATATCTTAAAATATAATATATTATAACATATGTAAAATATTTTATACCGTAGCAAAACATTGTAAGGAGCCCACAGACATTTTACCAATTTTCAAATCAAAAGGCTTGTTGCTTCTTAATAACAAAAATTGAATCAATTTTTGTATATATATAGAAGTTGCGTACCACCGGACATCGTATCTACAGGGAGTAACATAATATCAAGTAATTAAAAAAAATATTTATAAATAATTTTCAGTCCATATATGTATATGTGTGCATATTATGTTAATTTTTATATTTATTATTAAAGTCCAAAACAATTATAGTAAACTATGATATTCCTTACGCAGTGATAAATATAAGATTAAAATGATCTGTAACTTTTTGTCCCAAATAATTGGCAAAGAACATGTATATATAAAAAGCTAATGTTATCATCAAATGTATTAGAAATTCCTCAACATTAAGTTCAGATGATAAGATCTGAAAACACTAATATACAAGTATGAATGTTAAAATTAATTTTTAAATTACAATTAAAATTAGATAATTTACTTAACAATTTATTATACAAAATATAGTTAAAAAATTTTTAACTACATTTTTAATTAAACAGTAAAAAAATTTGTGTTAAATTTAACAGATATCGCATGTCCAAAACGGTCCACAGAAATTTTTCTGTTAATTTAACTTATTAAGTATATATTAAATAGCAACATAAATATTATGTTATATTTTAATATAAAAATAAATGTAAATTTTATAATTTGACATAATTTTTATGTAACAATGTAATGAGAAAGTAATGTCAAAATAATACATGTAATATATTACTTTAATATTATAATAATGTTAACCCATTGACTGTGTATGACGGCTATAGCCGCAAAAACAAAAGTGGCCAAGAGTGTGTGTGACGGCTATAGCCGCAACATAGAAAAAACAAAGTAAAACTTTCTAAATTTGCTTGAAACTTGTTACTCGGAGGTTTCTGGGGTCGCTGATTACGAATCCGAAATCAGATGTACAAAATTAAAAATGGCAGATCCAATACGGCGGATCAAAATTACAAAAAATGGTCTGATTTTTATTAAATTTAGTACTCTTATGTTTTTTGGGTTTCTAAATCCGAATATAAAATCAAAATTCAAAAATGGCGGATGCAATATGGCGCTTCAAACTACTAATTCCGTCTATTTTTTGTAATTTTTGATTCGCCATATTGGATCCGCCATCTTGAATTTTGTAAATCTGACATCATATTCGAATTCAGAGACCTAAAAAACATAAGGGTACCAAGTTTCATAATAATCCTATAAACTTTTTTTTCAATACACTTTTGGCCCAAATAGTAAAATTTTCTTACACAGCCAATGGGTTAATATAACATATATAACGTGTAACAATAACATATTATATTATGTTATTTTAACACGATTATAATATTATTTTAACACGTTATATATATTAATTTAACATATTATATATAACATATTATAATAATTATTCTAGAAATGCTAAAAAATTTTTTTACAATTGCATATATAGATTGTTCCAGGATCGTCGATAAAAATTTTATGTGTGTATATTATTGAAATCAGTCCAATATTATAATATATGTGAATGCAATTGTACTTGGTTTTCTGTTCTTGGCGAGCCTCTTTTATTCACCTAGTAGGTGAATCTTTTTCACGAAAAATGCGCCATCTCGGGGTAGATAGTAACCCAGATAGCACAAATATATCCTATGTATGTACGATGGACGTCCATTCCAAACTTTGTGTACGTCCAATGGATATCCATATTGAGTACAATGGATATACAATGGACGTCCATTGTATATCCATTTGCAACTGCACTGGACATCCATAAGACATCTTTCACTGGACGTCCATGGACGAATTTTGGACACTTTATGGACAAAATTCGAACATTTAATGGACACACTTCGGACATTTATTAAGCGTATATAATTGTAATTAATTATGTAATTAATAATAATAATATCACAATACTTATATCATACAGTACTTATTAAAAATATATAAACTAAAACTTAAAAAAAAAGAGAGAGAGAAATACTTCTTGTCGTCAGTGGAATGAAAATTAATAACTGAGTCAATATAAAGTCGGCTTTCTGGCAAATTCTCGTCTACTCTGAGCAGCGTCTCTCGGCAAAAATTGTATAAATCTTTGTAGTCTTTATTTCTGTAATGACCTAAAAAATTTTCGACTACTTTCTTAAAACTTAAAGCCGCGCAGTTCGTTTGTCGGCATTTATTGTATCAAGAAAGCCCTCATTTCTTAAAGTAAAGGAATCATCTCATATTGAGAATTTCCTAGAATGTCGCATTATCTTATTGAACAGAATCTCATCAGATCTTAATTTAAATCTCGTATCGGAATTAAAAAATTTGCTGCCTCAGAAAATACTGGAGATGGTTGTAATGTCAAAGTTACAGTACTATGTTAAATTTTTCTCATCACTTGTTATGAGGTAATGGGTTTCCTATTAATAGGTTATCAGGTTATGGGGCATTTAGAAATGGTTAGTTAAAAAGCATCTTGAATCACAAAGTTTAATGTTTGTAAGAGTAAAAGTCAAAAATCTGCAATTTTATGATTTTTTAAGATGTTTTTGAGGGTGGAAAAAAATTGATATATGAAACTGAAAATATGTGGTAGAATAAAACTGACATTCATTGTCAGTAAATACATGGAAATAACCTGGTCTGGTCCACGGCACAGGGTACTTTTTTGTGACTGTGATATTATTAAAAATAATTCAAAAAATGAAGAGAAAGATAATATCGTCTATATCGGTCTTCAGCAAATCTTGATAACAAATAATTTTTTATTATCTTCAATTCATAAACGTGTATTTTTGTCGGTCTTAAAATATGGTCACTACATAAAATCAGAATGTGTAATTTCACAAATTAAATTGACAAGTAATTTAATAATATTGATGTTCAGAAATACACAGAAAAAAAAGTAATATAGCCAATATGTGATTGCGGGCTGCCAACTACATAAAATACTCAATACAATAATATTTGCTATTAATGCAAGTACAATGTTGATACTGCAATAGCATATATTATTGTATTGAGTATATCTGTAATTGGCAGCCCGCAATAACATATCTTATTAAATATATTACTTTTTTTTTCAGTGTATCTATCAGATCCTCTCATCACAAAAAACTATGAATAATTTATTGCAAAAAATACTTTAACTTCAGTAACCACACCGCAACTCAATATACATACTAATCACACTCATGCGATTTGAGATTTTGCATTTTTTAATAATTCGATAATAAAAAAGAAAAATTAAATTTATAGCCTACGTTTTTTGGAGTAAAATTTCTTTATAAATGCAATAAATATACCTGTTAAAGCAAAAAGTAATAATTTATCTATAAAAAAGGCCAAAATAAAATAAAAATTTTCAAAAATTTAAAAGGAAAAAGCTTTGGACCGTGTAAATTTGCACTAGTGTGATTATTTCAGGCCAGGTTTCAAAATTTGGAACTTTCAACATTTCATATGGACATTTTCCCAAATTGACTATCAAGAAATATGATATTACTTTTTACAATAACTGATATAAAAATTAGAACTTCTTTTTCAGGTAATATAATATCAACAATAACTATTAAAATAAGATTAATAAATAATTCAAAAAACCTAAATATAAGTTTAAAATTTAAATAATTTAAAAGATAGTCACCAATAGCATTACAAAATTAGAATTAAAATTTTTTGTCTGTAAATGTCATTAAAATTTTTAATTTAAGTTGTCAAAATTATTATTTAAAACACAATAGAAGTTATTAAACAAATATAACACAACATAAAAGTATGATATACAATATTTATTAAATATAAATTTATATATATAAAACTTACTTGAAAAATATTAAGACTCATAGCAACTACTCCAAACATTATTGAAAACATAAATGACATCTCAAAGCTAGATACTAAACATTCGATATATCTTTAAAAAATAAATTATTATTACATATACATAAAAAAAAGACATTGTATTACAAAATGTAAATACTCACATTGTTGCTTTTCGATGAATATGTACACCATAAATAAAATTATTATAAACCAAATTTTTGTTTTTGAGATTAATATTTTGAAAGTAAATTTCTATTGCCTTCTTGATACGATAACTGCAAATAATTTAGCGATAAATATCTAAAAATGTTACTGTCTTGAAAACAGAAGTTTATAGCAACAAAATTAATCCTATCTAAAAAAAGGCATGTAAAGTCGATTGCTCGCATTTCTCGAAGATCATTGTTGTCGCTTTTCCGCGATGCCAATTGGTTCTCTCGCTGCGCTTACTTCGTGTTGCAAGAGTAGCTGTCATTGCAATTGAATTTTGACAGCTGTCAAATTTGTATAAATATTATCTATACATTTATTGTTGTAATTCATTTTTAAAAGGTAAAAAATAAAAAGTTAAGTAACGCGCGCGAAGCACTGTGGTGTCTAGTGCTATATAAACTTGAAATATTTTTTATATTCTTTGATAATAATGGTATAAATATTTATTTTAAATATTTTTATAAATGTTTATCATAATTTTTTTAATACCTGACAAACTCAGACATAAAAATATGTACAAATAATTTAGCTTCCGAAACGGACCAATCTTCAATTTAGTTCAAATTTTGGAAATTTCATTTAGTGAAAAAAAACATGCAAGGATTTTTGGCGACTCAAAAAAAATTTTTTTAAATGTCGGTAAGTAGGAAATCCATAATTTGTAGACAAAAATTTAAATGTGTGTGTGTGTGTGTGTGTGTTTGTGTGTGACCACAACGAAGCAATGTCTTTGTTTACTTTTTTTATGGGTGTACTTGTAAAATGAGTAAGTGTTAATTCCGTTACCAGACATTGTATTGAAAACCTGCAAACACATGTGAACTTTACTTCGTTTGCAGTGTGCACATGGGTTAGCGACTTGGATGGGGTGCGTGCGTGAGTGAGTGAATGAGTGAGTGAGTAAATGAGAGTGAGTGAAGAGTAAGTGAGTAAGTAAGTGAATGAGTGAGTGAGTGAGGAGTGAGTAAGGAGTGAGTGAAGAGTGAGTAAGGAGTGACTGAGTGAGTGAATAAGAATGAGTGAGGAGTGAGTGAAAAGTAAGTGAGTGAGTGAGTGAGTGAGTGAGTGAGGAGTGAGCAAGGAGTAAGCCGGGAGTGAACCGGGAGTAAGCCGGGAGTGAGCGAGGAGTAAGCCAGGAGTGAGCCGGGAGTAAGCCGGGAGAGAGCGAGGAGTGAGCCGGGAGTGAGCCGGGAGTGAGCCGGGAGTGAGCCGGGAGTGAGCCGGAAGTGAGCCAGGAGTGAGCCAAGAGTGAACCAGGAGTGAGCGAGTGAGTGAGGAGTGAGCGAGGAGTGAGCGAGGAGTGAGCGAGGAGTGAGCGCGTGAGCGAGCTGGCGAGTGAGCGAAGAGTGAGCGAGGAGTGAGCAAGTGAGCGAGGAGTGAGCGAGGAGTGAGCGAGGAGTGAGCGAGGAGTAAACCAAGAGTGAGCCGGGAGTAAGCCGCGAGTAAGCCGGGAGTGAGCGAGGAGTAAGCGAGGAGTGAGCGCGTGAGCGAGCTGGCGAGTGAGCGAAGAGTGAGCGAGGAGTGAGCGAGGAGTGAGCCGGGAGTGAGTCGGGAGTGAGCGAGGAGTGAGCCGGAAGTGAACCGGGAGTAAGCCGGGAGTGAGCCGGGAGTGAGCCGAGAGTGAGTCGGGAGTGAGCGAGGAGTGAGCCGGGAGTGAACCGGGAATAAGCCGGGAGTGAGCGAAGAGTGAGCGAGGAGTGAGCGCGTGAGCGAGCTGGCGAGTGAGCGAAGAGTGAACGAGGAGTGAGCGAGTGAGCGAGGAGTGAGCGAGGAGTGAGCGAGGAGTAAAACAAGAGTGAGTCGGGAGTGAACCGGGAGTGAGCCAGGAGTGAGCGAGTGAGTGAGCGAGGAGTGAGCCGGGAGTGAACCGGGAGTGAGCCGGGAGTGAGCCGGGAGTGAGCCGGGAGTGAGCAGGGAGTGAGCCGGAAGTGAACCGGGAGTGAGCCGGGAGTGAGCCGGGAGTGAACCGGGAGTGAGCCAGGAGTGAGCGAGTGAGTGAGCGAGGAGTGAGCCGGGAGTGAACCGGGAGTGAGCCGGGAGTGAGCCGGGAGTGAGCCGGGAGTGAGCCGGGAGTGAGCAGGGAGTGAGCCGAAAGTGAACCGGGAGTGAGCCGGGAGTGAGCCGGGAGTGAGTCGGGAGTGAGCCGGGAGTGAGCCGGGAGTGAACCGGGAGTAAGCCGGGAGTGAGCCAGGAGTGAGCCAGGAGTGAGCGAGTGAGTGAGCGAGGAGTGAGTGAGTGAGTGAGCGAGGAGTGAGCGAGGAGTAAGCCGGGAGTGAGCGTGTGAGTGAGCAAGGAGTGAGCGAGTGAGTGAGCGAGGAGTGAGCGAGGAGTGAGCGAGGAATGAGCGAGTGAGTGAGCGAGGAGTGAGCGAGAAGTGAGCGAGGAGTGAGCGAGAAGTGAGCGAGGAGTGAGCGAGAAGTGAGCCGGGAGTGAGCGAGGAGTGAGCGAGGAGTGAGCAAGGAGTGAGCGAGTGAGTGAGCGAGGAGTGAGCCGGGAGTGAACCGGGAGTAAGCCGGGAGTGAGCCGGGAGTGAGTCGGGAGTGAGCCGGGAGTGAGCCGGGAGTGAGTCGGGAGTGAGCCGGGAGTGAGCCGGGAGTGAGCCGGGAGTGAGTCGGGAGTGAGCCGGGAGTGAGCCGGGAGTGAGCCAGGAGTGAGCCAGAAGTGAGCGAGTGAGTGACCCAGGAGTGAGCGAGTGAGTGAGCGAGGAGTGAGCGAGGAGTGAGCGAGGAATGAGCGAGTGAGTGAGCGAGGAGTGAGCGAGGAGTGAGCGAGAAGTGAGCGAGGAGTGAGCGAGGAGTAAGCCGGGAGTGAGCGTGTGAGTGAGCGAGGAGTGAGCAAGGAGTGAGCGAGTGAGTGAGCGAGAAGTGAGTAAGTGAGTGAGCGAGGAGTGAGCGAGGAGTGAGCCGGGAGTGAGTAAGGAGTGAGTGAGTGAGTGAATGAGAGTGAGTAAGAAGTGAGTGAGGAGTAAGTGAGTGAGTGAGTGAGTGAGTGAGTGAGTGAGGAGTGAGCGAGGAGTGAGCCGGGAGTGAGCCGGGAGTGAGCGAGGAGTGAGCCAGTAGTGAGCCGGGAGTAAGCCTTGAGTAAGCGAGGAGTGAGCGAGGGGTGAGCGAGTGAGCGAGGAGTGAGCGAGCTGGCGAGTGAGCGAAGAGTGAGCGAGAAGTGAGCGAGGAGTGAGCCAGTGAGTGACTGAGTGTGTGAGTGAGTGAGTGAAAAAGGGTGGAAGGGAGGGAGCAAACGAGCGAACGTAACTAGAAAAATATGTAGCTAGGTAGCTAGATAGCAGTAAGTATGCAAGTAAGTATGTATGTTGGTAGGTATGTAGGTATGTATGTATAATTAAACTTTACATTTTTTTATTTAAAATTGCAGAAGACGTTTGATTAATGTAAACGGAAGATAGAGAAAATTAAATTGCAATTATTATTATTTTTAAAGTAAAAAGTCAAATAGCGCGCGCGCAGCGCGCGCTTGTAATGTTCTAGTATAAAAAATAGTACATTATGTAACAAGTGCGAGAAGTTGGTCTTTCTGGCATAAATGTTAAAGAACAATCTGTGTTACACACCGTAGTATAGTTACTCGTGTCAATATAGCTCCTTAAAGGAGCGGGTCCAATAGAGATAACGTTACCATAACCATAAACGTAAGAAGTTGAAAGACTGGTCTGAAAGAACCTATTAAAGAGTCTACAATGCCGATGAAGATATCCGTAAAAGTTGATTAATTGAACTTTTTTGGTTACAGTAAGAGGCTAGATTTCTTTCACAATGGACCACACAGATCACCGTTTAATAGAATTAGTAGAAAAATGTACACATCTGTACGATAAAAAAAGTCCTGATTATAAGGACAAAATAAAAACGCAAAATTCATGGCACAATATTGCAAAATTATTGAATGCAACAGGTATGTATGTGTTATTAGTGTTATTTATTTATTTAGTTTATAATTTTATATAATGTGCTATAATTAATTGTACATTTATTATACAGCTGCTGACTGTGAACATCGTTGAACCCAACTAGGAGAACGTTTCACTCGTGAGAGACGAACATATTAAAAGCTGGGCTTCCATCCGGCTCAGGATCCTCGCAACAATCAACTTCTAGTAAGCTGTATAAAGCTCTACAACTTAGAATCCCGCTTTCAAAGTAGAAAGTATGTTATTTTGTTGATTTATGTATCTTTACAAAATTTATGATATCATGCATATCAAGGGGCACGATAGTGTCTCGCCAAGTGTATGTGCCTCTATTTACGCGAGATGCCGTTTGCGAGATTCCGTAGATGTAGATTATCGGATCTCAATAATGGCTGAATCGGTTGATTTCTAAATAAACTTAATGGATAGCTTATATCTGATTTATATGACAAAAGTGTTTATTTTTATTTTCTTGGTAGTATTATCTTGGATTTTGTTATATATTACTTTGTTCACTAAAAATTTATATTATTTTCTTATAATGATAAGCGCATTGATCCAAAAGCGATATCTTCGCTGCTCTGACCTCAAGCTTTTAAAATATTAAACGACAAAACTGTTCATTTTTTGACATTTTGCTGAGAAAACATTTTTTCAGTGACCCAAAGGGTACAACATATTTCAAATTCAGTCATTTTTGCCGGAACCCATTTTCACGTGGTTTAGTGCGTGGTCTTTTATAATACAATTAATCAAATTACAATGTATTTCTTTCTGAATGTATAATACTTAATATTAAAATTATTTTAAAAATTTAAAACAAAAAAAATAAACATTCTGCAAAATAATGTCAATATTTCGTAGCTATAATAAAAAATGTATTGAAACAATTATATAAAATAATCATAAGAAATTAAATTAGCATAGGCACAAAGTAATAGCTAGAAATCTCGCAAGAAAAGCATATATCTAAGTTTAAAATAATCCTCTTATGATGTATGAACTTTGCTAAGGAACTGTGCCTTCTGTCGAAATGAAATACTCAGCAAGCATGTCATGTAAGGTAATATTTTTGCGTGTAGCATTATTAGCTCCCATTCTTCCCATATTCTGAAAGGTAATATTTTCTTCGCATTGTCTCCACTGTCCAGATATGACATTTACTTTGTTATCCCATGTTAACATAATTTGGAGGACAGTATGTAGCATTGTTTGGTTCGAATTTTAATTCTGATATCCGAAGGAAGTTATGAAGATACAATCCAGTACACACAATCCATTCTGTGGTATCAACACTTGCAATAATTGTTGATCGAAAGATTCGCCAACGACTTGCCAGAATTCCAAAAGAATTTTCAATCACACGACATGCTCGAGAAAGACGATAATTGAAAATTTTTTGTGTTTTGTTTAATTTAGTTCCAGGATATGGATAATATAGCTTTTTAAAGGAAACGCTTTATTTGCAACCATGTAATATGAAAATTTTTTATCAGTTCCAGGTAAGCAATTATCATTCAGTATTTTCAGTTCATTGTTATTAAAAGCTATTCTAAAAGCTGTTTCTTTAAAAACTCCTCCATCATTTTGTGATCCATAAGCACCAACAAGAGTAAAAATATAATTAGCATCGCAAACTGCCATTAGTACAATGCTAAATGATTTTTTATAATTAAAAAAACTGGTTCCAGTATTGTAAGGAGATTGTATGATGATGTGTTTTCCGCCAATGGCTCCAAAACAATTTGGCATATTCCATAACTTTTGGAAATCTTGTGCGTGTCTTTTGAAATCGTCTGCAGTAGGTCTTGGCAAACATATAGGGAATAACTTTTCCCATATAATCTTGCAAGTATGTATCATGGATAACTTTAGTTACAGTTGATTTTGACGTAAAAATTTCATGCAATAGTTTGTATACTACAACTATGAGCGAGATAAATATAAAATAAAATATTCGTGTTATAACACAGTTAAAAAAATATAAAAAACTGACTGTATTACAAAAAATATACTTGCTATAAAGTTATACACAATCGATGTTCCGGTGACAGAGGTTCGCGAATACTTCTTTTTGTTAGAGGTTCTTGTACTAAAGCTAATAGTTTTTCAAATTGTGTAACAGTCATTCGAGTAAACTTGAAAAACTGTTTGTTGTCATTATTTTTCATAAACTGAAAAAGAGTATAAAAATGATCTTTTTCCTTTCGCTGCAATAACATTGGCTGAACCCAATATTTTCTTTTTGAAATCTTTCTTCTTTTATGTCATAACAGCGCAATAATTAAAAATTAGTAAAATTAAAAGTTAGAATCGATGAATTAATACGGATAACGATTTGTTACATTAAGATTATGGACTGTCATTGTAAACGATAGAAGGTGATTTTGAATACGGATACAGTTATGGTTACGGTTTAAAGTTACGGATCTCCATTGGACCTGAGCTGCGCCTTAACCCATTAAGAGGATGCTAAACTGCTCGTCAAACTTGATCAAGGTCTATAATGTAGAGTCATTTGGGCACGTTATTAACAAAATTTTGTATGTATTTTTTTTATAGATTTAGAAATCCTTTTTCAGAATTAATTGTGGAGAATTTTTAATTTTGTAAATGCAATAAAAAGTTGTACATTTGAACAAATTGTACAATTCTGACGATAAAACAGATAGGATCCTCTTAAACACCGAAAACTTTTTTTCTAAGGTTCCTAGGCTCATTCTAAAAGCACAGTATTGTTCTTTGCTGAAATGCCAAGTGCGCCCCATGCTTATTTTATACGTACAAAGTCTAAAACTTTTAGACGCAGCCAATGTTTTTACGAGTCGACTACAGAAGTCGATAACAAAACTATAATTTTCTAACTTTCTTTCGTTTTTCGTATGAAATTGATCGCAGCGCACCGCGTTATTATCTGTACTTTAATTTTGGAGAAGGATTTTCAATTCCATGCAATCAATGAAAAGATTTTGGTGTCCAAAAAATTAGTGATAAAACAGAGCAGTTTAGTATCCTCTTAAGTCCCAAGCGGACAGTTTTCTGTGACTTTTTTAAGCGATATTTTATACTATGAATCTAATTCTCAAAGAATTTTACACCAACTTTTTCTTATGTAAAATTTTCTAATCTTTCAATATCCGTTAGAATTTCTTAAAAATGCGAACTGGACAAGTTATATTAATTTATTTGCAAAGAAAGTTGATTTCTTCACTAAAATTTTTTTTAAATCAATATTTACACATAGAAAACGTATGGACATATCTCTGAGAAGTAAAAATCTTGCGTTCCATGGACCATGGACTTTCAAATGTATGTGTAAATATATTTAAATTCAAGATGGTGATTAAAAGAAAAAAAATCTATAAAATCTTTGATTTCTCTGTATGTAAATATTTCTTTCAATTGTTTTATCATCGAAATTAGTTGTTAGAGGTTTTTTGGGATCGCTGATTGCGATTCTGTTATCAGATATGTCAAATTTAAGATGACGGATTCAATATGGCGTCAAAAAGGAAATTTGATTTAATTAGACAAAAACACTTTTTTCAGGAGTTTCGGGGTTGCTGATTACAAATTTGTAATCAAAATTTTAATATTTAAAATAAATGGCGAATAAAAAAGTAAAATAGATCTAAATTTCAAAATTGACAATGACAAATATGTTAATGTTTCTTGAATTTTATTGAAACCATTCGTTTCTTAAATTTTTACTTTTATTTATATTTTGTGAAATTTTTTAAATGTTTGAATTACATTTGTATGTTTACAAAAACACGTGTAGCTCTGCAGCAATTAAATATATTGACATGAAACTCTGTATAGATGTCAAAGACAGTACTACCAACCCACAAAAAAATAATTTCATGATTTTATAGTCGCAAAGTTTAAATAATAAATTTACTTAATTTTTTTTATCACAGTGGTAAGTATGTAAGTAATGTAAGTATGTTATATTTACATGCATGATCTTAAACAAGAAGAAGAGAGATAAAGAAAAGAGAAGAAATAGAAGGAGAAAGAGAGAGAAAATTAGAAATATGTTAAAAGAAACTACGAAAAAGAATAAAATAAAGAATAAAATAAAAGAGAAAAAACAAGATTTTTTTTAAAGATAACGAAGACGAAGAATAGATGAGAGAAAGAGAGAGAGAGAGGTGGGGGGGGTAAGGGAGAGAAAGAGGGAGGGGGGAGGGAGGATAGAGAGAGAGAGAGAGAGAGAGAGAGAGAGAGAGAGAAAGAAAAGGGACTAATATTGTGTATTGATCGTGTATAATATCTATGTATATATTCTTAATATATGTGTATACACGGAGAGAAAAATTAGCTAATTTTTATATAGAAAATTCGTCAAAAATTATCATGATTTATAGGAATGTGTACATTTGTTTTGAAGAAGAGTCTTTTAATTTGCTTAATTTTTAAAAAGTAAAGAATAAAAATTATTATTTATGTCTTACTAAAAAATAGACAAGAGCATTAAGTATAAATTATCTTACTATGCACGGTAAAATTTATCGTGCCTCCTATAAAAACTTTCTTTTTAATTTAATACAAACTATAGAGACATCTTGCATAGTTTAATGCTTTTGTGAGAAAAACGGTCACCCATCCAATCGTGAACCGCCACCGACGTTACTTTTCACTTCAAAGACTCTACGGGAACTAACACTTCGTGGTGATAAACACTCGATGTTTACGGATACATATTCATGTCTACATATGTGTGATAGATTAATAATTATTGTTGAATTGTTTAAAGTATTGTTATAAAAACATGAAGCATATATAAGTAAAAAATTAATATAGGACATCTTCAACAAAAAAATATATTTAGAGAGATTTATTTGAGAAAATAATTGTAATTTGTAGTTATCTTTTTTTTAATTTCTACAAAAAGTTTGATATTTATATGAAACATTAAAAACTCCTATAAATTTTTACTTTTAATAAATATTTTTACATTCATAGAAATTTTTTCCGCTAGGAATCAATCGTATATATTAAAATTAAATTTACTGTAATTCACTATATTCATTGAAATTTATCTTCAATTGATTGAAGGCTACCAAATGATGCAATACGTAATATTATTTGTTTCTTTGTCACTTAAATAATTAAATATATATGATCAACACAATATGAAACTCGATGATAGCCGAACAAGATAAACACAGTTTTCAGAGACAGCAGGGTAAAATTTTATGAACTGATCTTTAAGTATTCTTTAGCCGTTAGCGTAAAAAAAAAATTTACAAGGAGCACGATAAAACTTAAGAAAACTTTCATATTTAATTATGAGCAACCATTAATTTTTCGCCAAAATCAAGTAAAAATAGTGTTAATATTATACATTTTACTGTACTAAATTAGAAATTTTAGTCTGATTTTTTTGAAAAATTGATCCATTTATTTGAAATTGTCCATAACAAATAGTAATTTTTCTCTTATTTCCTTATACATTTACATTACAAAACACATTTGCACTCGGGTTATAATCTTGAGCACGGTAATTTTTCTAGAATTTTTCTTTCCATGTACACATGATATACGCATGTATGTGTATTTTTATGTAATAATATAAAGAATATGCTTTTTTTATCAAGTATTTTATATTTTATATATTGTTACGATCGCGCTGGACGCACGATGCATTTCGACTCTCGCGGCTGCGCGGCGTCCTCCTTAGCAACCACGCTGTTTACGCGGACGCGCTCGTCAGATTTGATCCGGAGCTGTCAACCCGAACGGACGTGCTCCGTTTCTTTGTTCTGTATTTCAAGCTTTACATTAAAGAGTTTTGAAAGAGAGAAAATGTCTTTCTTATTTCGTGCGGGAGTGCGTGAGTGAGAAAGCGAAAGGCAGTTTTGCCGAGCGAATGCAACAATATTTTCATATAATTCTATCATTACATCTCGTTCTATATTAATTATTACATCTCTTGTAATTATAATTTTAAAGACTTTGTCAAGAAAGTTAAAGTAATTATATAATTCTCAAATGTATAAGTAAGAATATTTTTAAAAACTTCTTTTCAGAGTAAATACGCTTTTAAAAAAAATTAAGCATTTGTACCCATACAGCATTCAGTGGAAATCCGAGTTTGATCTTTATTTTGTTCAAATAATTTTTTTTCGACATGTAATAGAAATGATAGCATGTAATATGAGAGAAACGTTTTCTTGAAAACTGGGTTAGATTAGATCCAAAATTCTCACGACCTTATGAATTTCAGCTGCATCATTTCTTCATTGCCTTGATAAAGTCAGATAAAGAATAACAAAAAAAAATAGACGCGCTCTTAACTTTGAATAATAATATAAAGATCAAAATCATCTAAAATTTTCTTAAATATAATAGAATCTCTAATTTTTATTGCACATTCTTGTAGGTGACTTTGAAATAATAATGGCATAAGTTTTTTTAATTGTTTGTTTCGGATAAGGTTAATGTTATCATATGAAATATAGGACTGGAAAGTAATATAGCATGATCGACTACATTAGTTATTTAATTTGTATTTATGTGGATGGTTGAAAAAAATAATTGATATAGCGTCCAGAGAATGTAATTTTTCTATAACAATTAATCAATAATTTCTTATTATTTCTAATAATTGTTGTATCTAAGAAATTGATAGAATTGTTATTTTTAATTTCATACGTAAATTTCAACCGTGAATGGTAATCATTAAGTGCATTAAGTACTTTATTAACTTTAGATTTTGGAACTATTGCAAAAATGATGTCTATGTATCTATAAAATACAGGGATTGAGAAAACAAGGGAGCCGAAGCAGCTATTGTCAAGATCGCTCATAACAATATCCACGAGAATCACATATGTAGCATATATTATTTTTTTTATTCAAAGAGAGTTCGCGTACCTCCGCAACTCGGAGAGAGCTTCCGAGAATTAAGAAAATATAAAAATAAAATTTTAAATTCTATATAATCATATACGAACTTATACACATAGCCGTATAGAGTTATATATGATTAGATCACAATACTATACCTCCAAATATAACTTCTTTAAATATATTATGCTCGAATATGACTTTAGATAATCTTGTATAATAATATATAACCATATATGGCTTTTTGCGGCCAAAATCTATATATGGGCATATAAAATTACTTCTTATATGAGCATATAAGAGTATATAAGAGGTATTTTTTCCGGGTTGCGCAGTTTTCCAATAAGTATTTGTAATAATATAAAGAATTTAGTATATTATACAATTAAAAACCCAAACATTATCATTAGAAAAAAAATGTTATTTCTTATTGAGTTTGAATATTTTAATATAATTATTTTAAATATAATATTATTATTAATAGTTCTGCTTTAAAAACAACCATGCGTGCGTGCTTGTACACATTTTTATTATATATAAATGTATATTTTTCTATTTGTGTTTTTTTTAAATAACTTTTTTATTTGAAACTTTCAGATAAAAAAAATGTGCTTTATTTTCTTAATTTTAGTATTTTAATAATTTTGATTACCACACACATACATTTAAATATTTACAGTTTCATACCTAGCAATTTTAAACATTCCACATGCTTGTTGACCACATGTAAAGAGCATTGATCCTGTTGATACCAATGCGATGAATCCTATGCATAAAGCTGCATTGATGTGGAATTGCTGTATATAGTAATATCTTTCTTGATCAATAAAGTATTTAGTTAAGATTTGCAGGCGACGTAATTGAGATTTATTTGTCGATAAAATAATATTAATAAAATCTGGCCATAATTGGATGCTGACCATAATAAGTAAATTGCAAACGAGAATTACTAAACAACATTAAAGTAAATAATTAATGTAAAATAGTTTTTCATAATGTAAATTTAAGGGGATGCTGGAAACGTCTGTATTATCGACAGAAAGACAGTATTTTTTATATCGCAATATCTTTGTATTTTTTTTATAGATTTGGAAATCCTTTTAAAAAAAAGCATACGCCTCAGATAGCACAAAATATTTATAAAATATTTATAAGAAAAAAAATTATGATAAATATTTGGCGATAGTTCCGAAAACGACCAATCTCCGATTTAGTTTAAATTTTGGAAATAGGTTTCTTTTAGCAAAAAAAACATGCGAAAAAAATTTTTGGCAACTCGAAAATTTTTTTAAATGTCGGTAAGTAGGTAAACCATAATTTGTAGGCAAAAATTTAAATGTGTGTGTGTGTGTGTGTGTGTGTGTGTGTGTGTGTGTGTGTGTGTGTGTGTGTGTGTGAGACCACAGCGAAGGAATGTCTTTGTTTACATTTTTTATGGATGTACTTGTAAAATGAGTAAGTGTTAACACCGTTACCATACACATATCTATATATGCATAAACCATAAAAATGGCAGAAACCATGAAAAAACCATTCCTCTTATTCCTCAATCTATTCTGAACTAAGGGATACCATTCATTTGTACGTATAAGCTACATAATTTGTATTTTAAAGCAAATATTTTTATGAACAAGGAAAAACGAATAACTTTACATTATTGATTTTGATCAAGTTTGACGGGCAGTTTAGCATTCTCTTAATTGAGACGAAATTGTGCTACAAAAATTTAGGTTACATACGCGTGAAAAGTCGATAAGTAGAACAATATGAAAAAGATGTTTTTTGTTCTCGATATAAAGTTTAATTTACAAATTGACATTAATATGTGTACTTTAATTTACCTTGTTCAAACTAGCATCAGCGCCTCAAGTAGTGACGATGATAATTAACTTATTTCTTAATTAATTTTACAGATATATTGGAATATGTAGGACAGGTTTATGGCTTTATCAAGAAGGCGAAAGAGTATTTAACGCAAGACATGTATAATTTTGTATGGCATTGTTAAAAATTACATAGTTTTTACTTATATAGATTCTCTCAAAGACAACTGTCTATTCTTGATACGATTTTCTCCACTAATATTTTTTTTCATTTGTTGTTTAGAGATTATTATCTTATCCAAAGATCTCTTTAAATTAAGAGACGGTATTGAGCCTATCTTTATAAAAATTAATCTCAAACGCAATGAATTCTTTCCTATAAAATTAAAATACATTATTGTACGAAGAGTACTTCATTCAATATTAAAAATGTTTGCTTTTATTTCACAAAACACAACTCTCACACACATACACACAATTGAACTATTGATAAAATAAACACTTATACTTACTATTATTTGGTATATAATCTTTCAACAAAAATGAGCAAAACAAACATTCATGTAAGAGGTTACTTTCTTTCTAATTTTCCCGGGAAACTTTTTTGAATGAAATTCTTCGTACAATAATGTATTTTAATTTTATAGGAAAGAATCCATTGCGTTTGAGATTAATTTTTATAAAGATAGGCTTAATATCGTCTCTTAATTTAAAGAGATCTTTGGATAAGATAATAATCTCTGAACAAATGGAAAAAAATATTAGTCGAGAAAAGAGTTCCTACAAAATTGACCATATATGGATTTTGTCAATATCTGATCATATTTTGCCAAATATAGTCATACATGGTTATCATATATGAATTAGATCTAAAATTACAGTACTTCTCATATATATTTAGATACTATCAGATACAAGGATAAATAGGATTTCAAGAAATTTATCTACGTGTAATATTTAAGGCTAAATGGACTAATATTTTCTGTGTAGTAGGTATTGCATAATCAATCGGAGGCGTAATTCTGTTACAACATTAGGGTAGGAATGCGGCCACAAAGTTTGAAATATAATGGAATGGAAGAAATAAATGGTAAGGATTAACTTTATAATCAGAACAATTTCATTCCGTTGTTGCATTGTTTTGATTGGTTAACACCTACTATTTGTTTTTTCCATTCTGTTATTTCGAACGCTATGTGACCGTACTTTAACAGAAACACAACAGAATTATGTCCTTAATTATTAGTTATGCGGTACGCATTACTCAGAAAATATTAGTCTACGTGGCCTTTATTTTTAAATTATGATTAAAATATTTTGAATAATATTCCATAATTTGCGATTATCAATTATGGTATTTTTTAATAAGAAAGTTAATCTGACATGTATGTCGAAGTTGAACTACAAATTATGGAAAACTATAACAAAAACATAATATGAGAGCAAATACTACACATGCAAAGTTCTGCACATTTTTAAAAACAATGTATGAATTTTGTAAAATATGTATTTTAATATCTTAATTATGTTTTAAATAATTACTGTTTATCCTACAATACTATACAATACTGTAGTGTGTGTCTTATCCATAAAATTGCACATGTGTTAAAACATTTTCTTAGATTTTTTTGAAACAGTTAATTAAGTAAGGAAAAGAGTAAAAAAAGTATTCTAATATAATGTTCAATTTGAATTCAATTTATTAGGGTTTCCCGTGAGGATTGCGTGGTATTATATTGTAACGCGCGCGCTCACGGAGAAGGAATAAGACACACACTCTTTAAATCAGAAGAATCGAACAGCTTTTATTGCAGTTATAGCAAATCCGTACAAACTCGAAGTCGCTCCGAGACTGTCTATTTTTCCTTGTTTATCCGTTGCCGTAGCTCTTGACAGCTGACCGCCGCCGCCGATCGATATTCCCGATCCGACAACTGACTCGCGATCGCAGAGTATACCGGGCAGCGCGCGTAACAATATTATAATGTTTTTGTGATATTATAATATAATGTTTTTATGTTAAAATTATCTGACCATTTCTGATTATATAAAATGAAGTAAGGTATCTAATACCATTTTTTATGACCAGAAATGGATACCATATCTAAGCATATATAAAACTAAAAGTTTTACGTATGTGTTACTGGATAACGTTTGGATTGTGAACGTATAGGAAATGTTTGTAATAATACATTGTGAAGGAGGGGACGTGAAGGAGGGATGATGTACGCAATTTTTTTTGAATGATGATTGACATGTGAGCTATCCGGTGTTTCTCGGCACGAGTCGCATGGGCTCGTGGCCGTCAAACTACTTTGTAATCATCGACCTCGTGAGTTTTAAAAACTCGATGGTGAAGGTCAGAAGCGTGCACGGAGACCTCATGTGGAGGACCCGGGGCCGTTCAGGATATCGATTATGTAATTTTTCCCCTAGGGCGAAAACGTGAAAAATGAAAAATTTCAAGTTACTGTCTCTTTCTATTCAACACAATAAAAAGAGATAGTTACATGAAATTTTTCACTTTTCACGTTTCCGCCTTAAAGGAAAAAGTTACATGATTGCTGCCCAGGCTAGAAAGACTCCAATGACGCAGTACAAAAACCATAGAAAAGTCGAGAAAAGTCGAGAATGTTGACCGAGCGTCTTCCTCCACACTTACTCATCGTTTGGTTTGGCGTGTGTGGATCAAAGAGAGGAGAGAATAACGTAGGCAAATCGGACATGTTCTTGCGTGAGACGTTTTTGTTTTTCCGGGTCAGAATCTTTGGGACCGTCGTATAAGAAGAGTATGTATAGTCCACCAGTACCGTTTGCACTAAACTTAAAATAAACAATAAAGCGTTGTTCAAGCATCTAAAATTTCTGTCTGCTATCACTTCTCCTTGCCCATCACAGTATGCTTTGATAAAATTGTATATAATAACATAAATAATTGTATATAATTATATATAATACCATATATAGCCATACATAATTATACATAATACTATATAAAACCATGTATAACTATGTAACTTTAGCTTTTTTACGGATTATTTTTTCCCGGGCCTACATGCGATAACCTATTTTTTACGAAAATTTTTGTTTTTTGGAAATGTAATGTTTTGTTACTTTTAAAATTACATTGAGGAACACTACACCATTAATGTGTTTTACGTTCCTTTTTTTTATTAAGTACTTTTCCATGAAGTATTCTTCGTACTATAATGTATTTTAATTTTATAGGAAAGAATCTATTGTGTTTGAGATTAATATTAATTTTTATAAGGATAGGTTCAATAGCGTCTCTTAATTTACCAAACAGATTTTTAGATAAGATAAAAATCTCTGAATAAATAGAAAAAAATATTAGTTGAAAAAATCATATCAAGAATAGACAATTTTGCCTTTGAGAGATATAAATACAGAGAGAAGATAGAATAGAGCGCGGGAGCCATAGGTAATCGTGTAAGTGGAAACATCAGACTATTAAAAAGAGACAGAAATCCAAGTAACCTGGCTGTCATTGTCTATTCGCGTATGCGCATTCCACAGTTTTTGATATTTAGCTATGCAATTGTTTCCGTTACATATGTCACTTCAGTGACACCTGTCAAATTTTGAAACACAGCAACAGAGAGAAGATAAAATTCTATTATGCAATATGGTTCGAATGTGCATAATATGCATTTTCAATTTTTAATATATAATTTTTAATATATATATTATGTTTTCACTAATAATAAAACATTTATTAGATTTTTAAAATCTGTATTCATTTTTTTTAACTTCACACTCATATATAACTATAGACTCTTCTTTGCGCATACGCTAAGACAAGGACAGCCAGATCACTTCGATTTCTGTCTCTTTCTAATTGCCTGATGCTTTTTTAACTGGCTCCCGTCCTTTATTCTATCTTCTCTCTGTATAAATATAAACTGTGTAATTTTTAACAATGCCAAAAAAAAACTCTTTCGTCTTCTTAATAAAGTCGTAAACTTGTTCCTACATATTCCAATATATCTGTAAAATTAATTAAGAAGCAATTATTGCCTATCACACCTTCCATGTTTTGGCTATTTTCCCCAAAAAATTAGTTATTATTGTCACTACTTGAGGCGCTGATGTTAGTTCGAACAAGGCAAATTATGAAAAAGAATTTCCAAGTCTATAAAAGAATACATATAAAATATTATTAATAATAGCCACGAATGACTCTACATTATCGATCCCGAGCAAGTTAGAGAAGCAGTTCAGCATCCCATTAATTTATGTATAATTATACACAGGACTGCCATTTCTGACGCCAGAGCAGCGTAAGCAGCGTAAGTACACTGGCAACGCGCTGTGTTATATGTATATACGCTGAATGTACATAGTAGAAATATACAAGGTGAAGCATTGTGCAGAATGACGGTATTATGGGCAGACAACCAATCAGAACTAAAAACAGGAATTTAAAATAAAATAATTTCAATCAAATAAAAACATAGTTTTGCCAAATCAAAATAATTATATTAATAAATATACATATACATCAATCCGATTTTTGCAATTTTTTACAAAACAGCCTGTCATTTTCATTAATTTGACACTTACTATCACTGCACTATCGTTCACTCTGCAATCTTGTGTCGGCTATAGTGGATTTTATGTTTGGGGCACTTCTGATTGGTTGATTGCTCCCCCTCTACTTTTGAACGACTACGCATCCACCGGAATGTTTCACCTTATATACTTCCACCATGGCACATATTAGACGTGACGCGTCATGGATACATCGCTTGTGTGCGTACGCTGCTCAGGTGTCAGAAATGGCAATCCTAGGAAAACGCAATATTTATACTATGACACTTATATAATCCTTTATTATAATTCATATCTAATAGCACATAAAAAATAAATTGATAAACCAGTAGATTTGTCATGTACAAAACTAAGAAAGAAAAATTCTTAATTACATAGACAAGGAAGAGTAGAAAAAAAAATCTTCTTAGAGTTATTGAGAGAAACGGATAATAAAGAGGAAGAAAAGAAAGATGGAATTATGAGGAAAACAAGGAAGGAACGTAAGAAGGAAGAGTGGAGTGGAGATATGGGAATTAGTAAAGAAGATATTAGAAGGTTACTAAAAAGAGTAGAAAATAAGAAAGCATCAGGAATAAATAGTATATCACATAAAAGCAAGAAGATACGGAGGTGCTGCAATAAAAAAGAAACTAACAGAATTAATAAGACAAATTTAGAAAAGAAGCAGTTATTAAAGAATTGGAAAATAAATGTTGTAATGGTACCATTATATAAAATAGAGAGGGGTTTCACTTCTTTGTATAGCATATAAGATTTGCGCAGAAATTGTAAAAAGAAAATTTTTAAAAGAAACAAAAAGGAATGATGTGTCAAAGAAAGTCAAGAAGTTTTTAGGAAAGGAAAAATGACGGTAGACAACATACATATTTTAAACTATATAGTGCAGAGATGGAAAATTAAAAGTGAGAAAAAGGTTTTCACTCTTTTTATGGATTTGTGGCTATTGTGTATTGCTACAATTCTTGATGCAAACGCAAGCGAAGGCGGGCCACTTGAACATCGACAACGTCTGTTTAAAAATCGGCAGAAAATAATATTAAAAGTCGAGGCAAAGAGATAGAGTTGTCGAAGAGAACAAGAGAGGAGTCGGGTGTATGATTACGAGTAGAGCGGATCACTTTGTAACATTTGGCGAATATAATAAATTCGAGAGTTCACCCATATGGATTGAGAGTGTTTATTACATTTCTTTCATCCCAGAAGCTCTAATTATCCACACACCAAAGTGATAAACGCCAACGTGATATTTTTTTTTTAGCAATAGAAAATTACTTTTTCATGTTAGTGACAACTCAAGGGCTTAGTAATCAAATTTCGGGAAACAGATAAATCCGTATTCGATAGTGAAGTGCGTGAAGGATATTTACATAAAAAACGCCACTGTGACAAAGAACCAGCGGTGCAGAAACCGGCGGAGCAGCCAAATCTTATTCATCTCGAGCAGCAGGGACAGTCCGTGGAAGCGCAGCACCCGGCGATGACAATGTGCAACCACGCATCCACCAACCGGGTATTTTATTTCTAGGCCTGAGGTTAGCCGCGTCGGTATACGTTGCGTATACCGGAATTCACGCCCGCTAATCTGGAGTTGTTGTTCAGCATCTTGGTCCGCAGTTTTCAAGCTGTTGGAATAACGGCTGATTCGACGAAGTTCGAGTATGCGTTGACGGCAATCGGACCGCGTTAAATTATGAAAGTCCGCAACATAATTATGCATCCGTCCGCGGAGCAGTTGTACGAGACCTTGAAGAGTGAGTTAATTAAGCGGCTTAATCTTTTGCAAGAACATAAGACGCGGAGGTTGTTGAACATGAGAAAATAAGTAATCGAAAACCGTCGCAGTTTTTGCGACATTGCCGCGATCTCGCGGAAAGCGTAATCAAAGATAAAAGACGATTTGATTGAGTCACTTGCCGGCCAATATTCAGCCACACTTGGTCACTAGAACGGATACACTTGATCGATTAGCGGAGATTGTCGAGCCCACTTGGGTGCCGGTATTTCAAGTCGCGGAAACCGCGCGGACTCCGACATCTCATGACCTGAATACAGAAGATGCAACATTAGTTGAGGCAAAATTAGAACTGCGCTTCGCACAACTACGACTCTCTTTATAGGAGGAGATCACGGAACAGATGACAGGCATCCGAAGATCTAAAGGCGATCAATAAAGCCGGATCGTTGTGTGAAGTCGGGAGCGTTATCACGATCGGCGCTTATCCCGTTTGCGTTAGAGATCGCGTGGCCGTGAACTGACTTCTGTGTATATACTCAGAGGATGGTCCGCAAGCCACTACAAAGGTCATCCTATGACTTTAGCAGCAAATAGCACGATTATTAACACATATGCCTCGGTGACTCTCGCACTCAATCTTGGATTGGGGTGCGGATTTATGTGGTATTTTGTGATCGCGGACATATTGTGGTTGATCATAAGCGCCTATTTTTATGCACATTACGGACTTCTTATTGACTTGAATTTGCATCTCGTGGAATAGGTGACAAATTTGATCGCGCTAGAACGTTGCATCAAAAAGCTGTTGGTCGTCACTTTTATACATAATGTCTAAGAAGGACGAAAAATAACAGCCCTGCAACGATTACAGGACACTGAATTGCTGCACGAACGGATCGGTATTCGATTCAACACATTCGTGATTTTGTGCAGACCTTGCAGGATAAGATTTTCACAACGCTGGATCTCGTTCGGACGTATCACCCGATTCCCATAGCAGAAGAAAATCCTGAAAACCACCATCACCATACCATTTGCACGTACGAATTTTTGTATACTGGTTTGAGAAATGAGATACAAACGTTTTAGAGATTCATCGACAAGATCCTGCGGAATTTGGATTTTTGTTACCCATATATAGGTAACGTCCTTGTAGTGTCATCGTCAAGCGAGGAACACTGGGAACATCTTCGAACATTCGAGCTTACAAAAATGTGGAATGTTTATCAATCCGGCGAAATGCGTGTTCGGAAAATCATAGGTAGAATTTCTTGAGTATTTGATGCCGGGAGAACGAATGCAACCGTTGAACACATGAGTTCAGGCAATTATAGAATGTTACGTGCCTAGACATGATAAAAATTTTCTTTTTAAAATATTTTTATCTAATCACCCTGTACAAACTGTGTCACAAAACTATCCCGATATATCATCCCAGATCTTTTCTTATTGATAACCTTTTCTATCTACGGTCTTTTTAAACTTAATATTTGTTTAAAACAAGAAAGAAAAAAAAGAAAAAAGAAATAGAAAGAGAGAGAGAGAGAGAGAGAAAGAGAGAGAGAAAGTAGTAGACAGTAGTAAAAAGTGTAAAAAAAGGAAAATATGTAGGAAGCTTAGTAGGTACAGTAAATAAGAGATAAGATTAAGTTTAGATTGAAATGAAAGAAGACTGTAAATATTATAGAAAAGAAGACTATAAGGAATATTTGTGCAACATAAGATATGTTACGTTATGTTTAGGTTATTGTGTTATTAGGTTCATATATTGTGAGGTCTATAGGTATTCAAGAGGTAATTAAAATTATGTAGAGAGAATTTGTAAAAACCTTAGAAAAACAAAAAATATTAAAATTGCGATATTAGATTAGATAGATAGGATGAAGAATTGGATAGATAAATGTGTTAGAAATTGTAAACCAAGTTCTTTTTTTGGGTATTGTAATGCTGGAGAAAATAGAGATTATAATATACAAACTTAATATTAATTGTTAATGTAATATTGAAACTGCAAGAATACTTCATACACCTAAGTATCATCGATACCATATTATATATTATTTATACATTTAATAATATAATACTTAATTAATTGTATTCCATATAGTACACATGCTTGGACAGAAATGCCTGGCCATATGAAGTTTGTATTCCAGAATTTCTACAGCACACGCATGAGCACCATGAGCGCATGTAACGTATTCTATATAGAAATCGAAACATAGTTAACTTCGTATGGCCAGGCACTCCTGCACCCCGCATGTGCACGTCTCATCTGAATAGTATTGACGTGTACAATATCTCAACAATATCATATAGATTTTGTATGGCTATTCTGTTCTTGCAACGTCCTTCAGTAAGAGTGTGCTATTTGATAAAGGTACATATATTCTGTTGTAATAAAAATATAAAAATAAATTTACCTTTTAATAATTTTATTTGTATAAATTTATTAATTATAACTATTAAAATGTATTAAAAAATATATTTTAAAAACAAAGTATACAAAATATTATAACTTTGAGTATTTTTTAATTTTTTGCGCTTTTAATTTCTTTATTTTTTAATATATCTACATTTAAGAAAATAAAACATGTTGCACTTAAAAAATTAAAAAAAATGTTTTGTTCTTAAAGTTTCACACTTATTAATATGTTATAGATGTGATGAATAAAAAGTATTGTCTTACTAATAAATGCAGCCGCATAACGTTTTGAAACGTTTCCATATTTTTCAAAGATGGCAATTTCATTATTATCTTTTAAGTCATCATAAACAAGCTGAAGTTGTTCCACTAAATACCTTAACTATTTGTTAAATAAAATATTATTTAAATTTATATATACTTTTTATATTATAAAAAGGGAAAAAAACTCTGGTTGCAAAATTATATCGTAAATATTTATTAAAATAGATATAACTTACTTTGTCACTGTTAACGTAAAACGAATTGTATGTAACGGCCAAAGTAATGAAACCAAATGACAAAGAACAAAGTTTTAAGACATAATCTGTAGTACATTCTGATGTCACAAGTGTTGCAAACTGTAATTAAAAACTTTTTTAGATAATAAAAAGTATAGAAGCATTATACATGTCTTTATCATTTACTCTTTTAAACATAAATCTGATCATTATACGTTATATTAATGTTTTATTTACTGAAATCAAGTTTTTACAACAATTTCTGTTGTTAAAATTCTTGGCTAATAATAAATTATTCTAGTTTTTAATAATATTATACAAAAATAAATTGTACTTATTTATAAATAGTGCTATAATTATTTAATAATAAATATAGATCTATTAATATTATTAAAAGAATTAAATCTCAGTAAGCAAGATATCATTAGTACAATGTTATTACAATGATATTTTATAACATGTAACGTTTTTAAATGTATAGTTTTTATCGTTGTAAACAATGTTATTGTAAAAAATATTTTAGTAAAACGTTAAAAACAATGTTCGAAGGAAACATATATTGAAAACGTTCGTGAGACTTTAAAGTAAGAAAATAGAAATTTGTTAAAGTGAGCATGCTTAGAATAATCTTTTTGTGTATAAGTGTTAAGGTTTGCAACAAGTATTTGATTATTTTTAACTTATAGGACATAAATTTAATAAAACAGTTTTACTTTAAGTATTTATTCTATATATTTAACTTAAAAAAATCTGTATTATTAAATTGATGTCTTATAAATTAAAAATAATTAAATACTAGTTGTAAATCTCAGTACTTATACACAAAAAGGTAATTCTGAGCGTGCTCACATTAACAAATTTCTATTCTTTTACTGTGAGCCTTCATAAAACGTTTTCAGTATATGTTTCTAATAAACATTATTTTTAAAATATTTTTTTACTGGTATTAGTTTTCAAATTAATAAGAAAGTCCAAAGAGAATTAAAATAATCCTCTACATTATGTAAGATAAACGTAGTCAGAAAATAGTAGTCGACATACCTGAAATATGACAGCAGTTACAATAGTAACGTAACAACAAAATAAATAAAATCGAGCAAGTTTCGATTGTTGATAAGGCCATAGACCAACTATCAGCAAAAAAGCACGGTTAAGACTGAAATATTTGTCTACGACACTGGTCATGTTTCTACTAACATTAAATGCGTTTAAAAAAGATAAAAGCAACGAAAGTACGCTTATTCTTCACTATTAAGTATAAAAGAAATATAAATGTCTTTAGTTTTTACATTTTCTCTTTTTTTTTTTAATTTTAAAGTGCTTTAATATATTTTCTACAATTTAGTCTAATCTTGCAGTTATAAGATAATACAAAATATTTTCATGTACAATTGAAGCACTCGCAACTTAACGCTATAGCGTGTATATGATAGTTGCTGCCGATTACATCGATCCAATGCCGAAAGAACATCAGATGTTTTTTTCTCATGGAATATCTTTCTCATGAAAAATTTTGAAATAAAAGTTACGCACGCGCATAAACTTATCAATAGGTCATTCAGTTTTGTTCTTTCATGAGGTGCAGACGCAAGTTACCATTAAGAATATTCAAAATAGAAAAATTATTTATTATCAGATTGTAATGTAAGACATATATTATTTATCGTGAAATAATTTTAGTTTTTATGTATTTTCTTATATGTCAACGTTTTCGTCATTTTCTGTTAAGAACTAAAATATATTAGAATATAATAATGTATGTACATTGTGCGTGCGTGCGTGCGTGCGTGCGCGCGCGCGCGTGTGTGTGTGCGAGCGTTCGTGCGTGCGAGCGTTCGTGCGTGCGATCGTTCGTGCGTGCGAGCGTTCGTGCGTGCGTGCGTGCGTGTGTGCGTGCGCGTATATTGTTACGCGCACCGCCCGATATACTTTTTGACCCGAGTCAGCTGTCCGATTACGAATATCGATCGGCGGCAGCAGGCAACTAATGCTAAGCAACAAAATGAACAACTAGTTGAAAAGAGATCGCAGGCTTATTCGGACGTGTCTCAACATTACTCTGTACTTGTTCTGAATAAAGTTCTTTGGTTCGTTCGGAAAAGTAAATGTGTGTTTTCTCTTCCGTTTGAAAAATGGCAGAAAATAATATAGAGTCGTTGAACGCGGAGTGAAGAACAGAGAGGTGGGTTGTACGATTGCGAGTAGAGCGGACACGGATTACTAGGTCACATTTGGCGAATATAATAAATTTGAGAGTTTAACCATATGAATCGAGAGGATTCATTAAACTTCTTTTGTCTCAAAAGTTATGATTACTTACACACTATAGATTTAAAAGCGATTTTTGATTATATAAAAGGAATTGTGAAGAATTTTATAAGAAATAAGAAGTAGCTGACGATTGAAAAAAAAATATTTACAAGAACACCAGAGTGATAATAAGGACAAAGAACGGTTTGACTGAAGTTTTTAGTACGACGAAGGGAATTAAACAAGAATGTATCATGAATCGTCTGCTTTAATTTTAATTTGTATATAGCGAATCTATATGGATACTTGGGAGAAAGAGGAATAAGATGTTTCCTAAAATTAGAAAACGAGAGGATTTAGTCACTAGCGTATACATATAACAAAGGTGATTGTATTCAATAGAAATGGGAAAGAGAAGGAAAAATGGAAGTGGGAAAATGAGGAGTTAGAAAAGGTAAGGACATTCAAATATCTTGACTTTAATAAGAAAGGGGAATGTAAAAATTATAAATAAAAGAGTTACCAAAAAAGAGAAAGTTGGCAAATAACAAGGTTTTGGTTCTAGAAAAAAGGCTTTGTAAAAATAATTTAGTAGATGATTGCTGTTTAGCCTTTAGAGAACCGGCTTATTTTGAACGACTTTTTTTAGTTTTAGTGCTAGAAAACTTTCGTCTCCGTCAGTTAATTGATCTCTGAAAAATATAACATCTAGCACCTACAGTGAAAAAAAATGCTGTAAAATCAATGAAAAAGCAACTTTTGTTTCAATTAAACGGTGTAGTTGCGGGCTGCCAACTAAATAAATAATTCATACAATTTATTTGTTATTGATTGCAATTTCTATTATGCATATTAAACGAATTGTGTATATATATGAATCAATGACATATAATATTGTAGTGAATGGTTTATCCCACTATATTTTGTTGGTATGACAAGTTTCTAAATAACCTGATGCGCGTTCGTAGCATACAAGCACCTCTTGTATCAAAAGTGTGAAAGTGACAGTTTTCATCTGATGTGAGAGATCGATGACGATGACGTTTCTTACATGAAAATTTTGACATTTGGACTTTGCGTCGTGATATCTCCCCTCATAAGATACGTCGAGGAAAAATAAAAATAGTTTTCTGATACAAATTGACCCCACGCTTTCGATTGAGCCTAGTTAGAACTCGATCTGTTTAGCCGTTTCTGAGATCCGATAATTTTGGCTGCTCGCAAGTCGTGTACTCGCGTAAAACAGCACGGTCAGGCTCGCGCTACGGTTTACCGACAAAAAGTTAGTAATATCTTTGTTCCACTATATCTTTTTATTTCTTTTATAGATTTGGAAATTCTTCTCCAGAATAAAAGAATACGCATTGCTACCAGTCCGTGGAGTGGAGTTTCCTCCAAAAACGGGAAAAATTCTTAATTTGCTGTCACATCGTATAACAATGTTTACTTAATATAAAAGATCTACGGTTTATACTTACAAAATTCGTATTTACAGACTAGTAGACGACGAGAACAAAAAGTATTGAGTTTTGAAAATTAGATTTTAGTGCCCAAGATGAAATTGTGAAACAAAAATTTAGGTTATATACGCGTAAAAAGTCGATAAGTAGAGCAATAAAAAAAAATATTTTTTGTTCTCGATATAAAGTTCAATTCACAGATGGATATTAATATGTGTATTTTGATTCTGGAAAAGAATTTCCAAATGTATAAAAAAAATATATACACAGAAAGAAAATGCTGTTGTATCAATTAAATCAGTGTAATTGAAATTAATATTATTAAAGTAACCATCAATATTAATGAACGAAAATAAGCAATAATTGTTTTAATAATCGTGACAGTTGGTTTAATAATATCAATGCTTTTGGAAAATGTAATTGAATGATCGATAAATTTATATATTTCAATTACATATTTTTTTATTAAAATTACATATGCAATTAATAGTTTTGTTTATATGTAGTTGAATTCTATGTAATTCATATAATTATGTCTGTTGTCAATTCAACTATGTAAAATAATAAAAACAAATCAACCGCAGAGTTGAGGGTACTTTAATTAATTCAAAAGCATTACTTTTTCTTAATTTAAATACAATGTATTTTATTTGTATATTTTTTATATATTAGAACAAGAATTTGTCAGATGTTATATTGACTCCTTATTGCATATATTATACAATTATATCTTTAGAAGAAATGGAAATGTGTTTATTTTAATTACATATGAACTTGATACAATCAACACATGTAATTATTAATGTTGTTGTGTATATGTAGATAAAAATATTATTAAGTATACGTTATAATTGCATCAAGCGTATGTGTAATAATTATAAAATCTTTTTACTCCCGGTAAATGAATTAATACATATGATTCAATAATATTGAAGTAAAATATATCAACAATACAAACATAAAATATATCATTCAAGTAATGCTATCAACTCAATTACGTGAAATAATTAAAACAAAACAACCAAAAAGTTAATGCTATTGTAATTTATACAAAAACATTATGGTAGAATGGAAATAAGATGCATTTAATGTTTAATATTGTTAAACATTGGTTCAAATCATTTATGTATTGTGTCAATAATAAATAGGTTTGTGTGAAGTATATTTTATTCTTAGGATGGCATTCTTCTCACTCAGCGCTACGTAGCGTGTCATTTCGTAAACAACATCCACTGTTTTATGAATAAAAATAGTTCGTCAAGAGCGCGGAAGAAAGCGAGATTTTGCCATCGACATATAATACTAAACTGAAATATGTCAGTCTATAAAAGAGACTGAGGAGGATAGAATTATGAAAACTCTTATTTAAGAAAGGTAATGTTTTAATTAAATTAAATTTATTTTAGATAAAGTAGAAAAAATTTATTAAATTAAAAATTAAAATTAATGCATGCACATTTAGTGTTGAACCTATGCAATTATTCTTTTATTAAAACAAATTTTGTTTGTAATTGTGTGTAAAAATGTTTTTAAAACAAACATTTTTTTATTTTCAATACAAAAATCAATTTAATCATATGCATAAATTATGCAAATATATAACTTATACATTTATTTGTATATTTAATCAAATCAAATATAAGTTGTATATAATTAACATTGAAATACAATTGTAATGTTTACATTTAGCATTATTAAATAATTATAGAGTATTTAATTCTCAACTTTAAAAATGTGTTACACTCTGATATGTATTCACTGCAATATTATATGTCATTGATTTATATGTATACATAATTCATTTAATATGCATAATTAAAATTACAATCAATAACAAATAAATTGCCTGAATCATTTATTTAGTTGGCAACTCGCAATTACACTGTTTATAATTGAATCAAGTTGTTTTTTCGTTGATTTTACAGTTTTTTTTCAGTTTACGAAATCTTATTAATGATGTGCACGAATGACTTTATATTTTCGACCTCGATCAAGTTTGAGAGGCAGTCCAGCATTGCATTAATGTGTAATTTATACTTAATCTTTAGTTATTGACAAATTACTTAATGTGGATATTTATAAAACCTTTTATTGTGGATTATTATAAAACTCCAAAATTAAAAAAGCTATTTATTAAATTTAATATATTTTTACCAAACAATGCATCCATAGAAAGATTATTTAATATTGTCACCTTCCAATAATCTGTGATGCGTAATTTATCCACAATTTTTTAAATAATTATAATTTTCTTTAGAAGGTTTAAATCTATAAAAAACATTATATGATATAATGTTTAGAGTGCTAAATTCATTAAAAATTAATAAAGTATATCGATAAAATTTATAGTGAATTTGTATCTTGTAATTTAGATAATTTTGATTTTTATGATTTATGTAATTTTGTAAGAACACTTGTTTAAAATTATTGCATTAAACATAAATTGGGCGTATAAAAAACATTTAAATTTGACTCTACCTATATGTTTAAGAAAAATGTTAAGAAAGTAAAAAGGATGTTAACGATTTTGGCCCTTTTCTTATAAAAATGTAATACAAAACAATATTAAATTGATCAGTAATTAATTCTTATTTCAACTATTAAAAGCACTATTGTTAATACTTTTAAAACTTGAAATATGTAATAATTGCTAGCTAAATTAATACTGCCCACTATTATTTTTATAAGTGTTACAAGTAAAAGTAAAAAAAAAAACAGTTTTTTTTATGGAAGGTGACCTCTTGAATGCGACAATAAAATTATTAAAAAAGTTATGGAGAACATCTTAAAAATTGGACAAGAACTGGTTTGAATTGGTTTTATATTTTATTTTTTATAAATTTTCTTTGTTTTAATTTTTTGGAATTTTTGTATATTTTAACTTTCTCTTACTGATTTTTACATTCTAGTAAATTAAAAATAAATCAAATTGTTATGTTATATTCTTTAAATTGATATATTTCTATATACATCATCCAAATTTCTAAAATAAACCATGTTTTTGCTTAATTTTTAAGATATTTCTTAAGTTTTACAAAATTTCCAACAATTTTATTGTATTAAAAAAATCAAAATCTACATACATAACGGTTTACTTATTTTATTTATCTACTTTAGAAACTAAAATTAGTCAAATAATTTTTATTTGCATTTTGATCGTATTAAAATTAAAAAAATTTTTGGTTTCACAAAATTAAAATTAATTTACTCCTTTTATTAGCATTTTAAATAAAAAATATTTTACAAACAAATTTTTTATCTAATCTTTATTTTTAAACCTTCGCATACACATTCATTTTTCCAATCTTCGCATATACACTAGATAGTTGTCACCAATGGCAATTTTCAAACAGCTATTTTTATAAAAATAATTCTTTTTGCTCAAAAAGAATTCATAATTGGTGACATACAATTGAGTTCTCTTTTAAACTCTCTGTACAATCTGGTTTAATATTAAAATTTAACGGAAAGAGTAACAAATCGTTACTTTTTAAATAACGGTAACGGTAACGGTAACGAGTTGCTTTTAAAAAGTAACTTTTCCATTCCTGATTATATAATGTAATATTAAAATGCGCACACAACAATAAACACTACTTGTTTACATTTCTATTAATTTTAAGAGAAATAAAAAAGGTAAAAAGTAACCTTATATTTTAGTATATATAATTTATAGACGTTATAATTTATAACATTATTGAAAAATGAAAAAGTGTCAACTGCAATTAATCGTTAAAAATTAATAAAATTATAATTATCAAATAATTATAATTTTATTAATTTTTAACGATTAATTGCAGTTGACACTTTTTCATTTTTCAATAATGTTATAAATTATAACGTCAAATGATAAAAGGTGGTTCCCCATTAATTGCAGCTGACACTTCTTCATTTCTCAATATTGTTACATGATTACCGTCGACGTAATGTACTTGAATCATATTTTGAGTAACCTTAAATAATTATATTTTTTATTAATCCCAGAAGTTTTGATGACTTATTGCAACAAAAAATAAATTATTATAAGTGCAACTTTAAAAAAATACCTTATGCAAACCATAATCTTCATCCGCCATTGATATATGTAATGGTTGTGTAGGTTTTAGCAAAATTATGGGAGATTTAATTGGTGGCAAGGTAGAAGGATCGTAGTGTCGAATAGCGGATGAATGTTTATAAACTGTGATACACAGCGTTTTTAAATTTGCTGGAGACAGTAACGTATTCATAACTAAAAACGATCTTGCAAAAATATCGTATCGCTCCTTCCAAGTATTACATTTCTCCAATTCCATTACAATCTGTTATATTATACATTTTTCAAAATATAAAAGTTTAAATTAAAACAAAAACCCATAAATTACAAATTATAAAATAGGAAATAATATTGATAATAATTTCCACAAAGAATAAAAAGTATTGTATAAATGTACAATAAATTTTAACTTATAAAACTAAGAAAACGATTATACCTTTTTACTAGATCCGGGGGAATAAATTTCCATAATATTAGTTAAAATGACAAACTGAAGATCCGTATCGTTAGAATTTGAGGTAAAATTTTTGTACATCATTTTCATTTGTGCAGGAGTGCCGTCGATAAGAACCAAACGACCTTTGAATTTCATGGCTTCCAATTTTCTTGTTAACTCAATTGCAATAATAGACCCGAAGGAATATCCTACCATTACAAAGTCTTTTCCGCCTTTTAATTTTGGTAATATATGCTGTAAAAATAATAAAGTAAATAGTAAAATATTTCTTGAATTTTAGATCTTATACAATAAAATAATAAAAACTCTATACAATTAAAATATAAAATTATTAGTGCATTTGCTTACATTGGTAAGACGATTAGTTGTTTCCAATATGACATCTGTTGCATCAATATTATTTATGCTATAATGCAAAGATGTTGCTGAAAATTTAATATTTGCTGTTAAATGGTTAAATACCGTTCCACATCCATCAATTCCTGGTACAAGAAAAACTTCAGTCGTAGTATTCTTTTTTTTAGTCGAAAGTTCGAAACAAATTTTGGAGATATAATCTTCGTCTTTTACAATACCAACTAAAAGTTTTATGACATTTGACTCTTCATCAAGATCCTTTTTATTCTGCGCATTATTATCACTGACATCTATTTTGGACATGTTATTAAGTTTCGCAAAAGTGAGATTAGATATCTCTTGTGAAGTAAGAAGTATATCAAATTCTCGCTCCAAAGTTTGTTTGACTTCTACGTTCATCATGGAGTCCATTCCAAGTTCAGCCAGAGATGTATGTTGACTTACAACTTTCATGTCTTTTATATCTGTAATACAAATAGAAAGTTACTTTAACTTGAAGTATAATGTACTACTACTGGTTAGGTAAAATAAAATGATATACTGAATAAATGATATAGTAAATATGTAAAAGAAAAAAGTAAGTTTACATCTACCTAAAATACCGGCGACAGCTTCTGTCGGACTTCCATGTCCGATAGATCCCAATTTCTTTTCAGCTACTATCATACTACTCACAACAGGGTGGCTTTGAAGTAAAAATTTATCAAGTTCGTCAAGACAGTAGGATATTTTTTGTTGTAAGGTACCACCGATAATCACTTCCTTATCGTCCTCCTGCATGTCAGCGACGAGACCCACGTCACCAACAGCTCCCCATTGAATTGCCAATCCGGGTAACCCTTCCTCCGCTCTCTTTTCACACACTCTTTCCATAACAGAGTTAGCCATGCCATAATTCGTCTATCCAGCATTGCCTCTACCACAGGAAACGGAAGAGAACACTACGAAATGCTTTAGTTTAGGGCAAAACTTTCTGGACAGTTTGTCCAAATTTTGTGTCGCTCGAGCCTTTGACTGAAATGACTCTGCAAATGTCTCGGCCGTTTGATTCTTTAGAACATTATCTTTCAACACTACACCGAGGTTGAATATCGCGTCCACTGGTGCTTTGCTTTCTACAGTTCGCAAGAGGTATTCACAACCTTCGGGATCAGCAACATCGATATTCTTGATGATTAACACATTTACACCATATGATTCCCATAGTCGAATCTTCATGCGTTGGTAACCGTTTTTTATCCCATTTCGTGAAACCAATACTATGTTTCTAGCACCACGAAATATTAGCCAGTCTGTTAACTCCAAACCAAATCCACCCAAACCCCCTAATATAATATAACTTTTGTTCTTGAGACAATAATAACGACGATATGCGATAATGGGCTCATTTAAAAGTTTATTTTTTTCTCGAATATTTATAATAATCTGTAAATATGTACATATATTGAAAATAAATATAAATTGTGTATGAAATATTTCTGTGCAACACTGTAACAAATAAATAAATTTTTTTGTTATTAATAATTACATACTTTTCCAATGTGTTTTCCACTCGCCATGTATCTAAAAGCTTCTTCAATATCTGTTTTCGGGAAAACTTTTACTTGGATAGGTTTGATGGTTCCGTTCTTAAGATCATCGTTTATTATTTTATATAATACAGATTTATACTTATGATCATCAATAACTATATTGTCCAATAAAATTCCATGAAAGCTAATACCTTTTTGAAAGTCAAAAGTGCAAAGAAGATTATTAGAAACAAGATCAAATTTTCCGATCTCCAAAAAACGACCGTTTTGAGCTAAACAACGAACGGAGGCAATTAGTTTCTCTTCTGCTAATGAATTCAACACAATGTCAACTCCGCGACCGTTCGTTTGCTGCATTATCATTTGTTCGAAGCTGGTATCTCGAGAATTTCCAATATGTTTATCCAAAATTGTAGGAAACACCTTTTTAATAAAATTGCGTTTGTTGCTTGTGCCTACAGTAGTGAACACTTCGCATCCTTCTTTGAGAGCGACATGAATAGCTGCCTGTCCAATGCCACCAGTACCAGAGTGAATAAGTATTTTATCGCCTTTTCTTATTTTTCCATAAATGTATAAGGCGAGGTAAACTGTACTATAAACGCATGGAACTGTCGCAGCTTCTTCAAATGTCCATGCGTCCGGTACTTTCCAACATAAATCTTTACTTTTTACGACAACATTTGCTATACAACTAAAAAAATTATTTCAAGTCAAGTTTAATTTTTTAATTACAAAAAAAATTTCTTTTTGTTACCAATGCATGAAAAATAGTTCTTTTCTCACGTGTCACTTTACACAAAAGGACAAATATTTTAACTCACAGGTAACAGAAAATATTTTATGCGACATGTGTGGATTAGCTGTTGCCCGCTTGTGCGGGTGGACACACGAGCCAAATACCTATGTCCATATCTCGAACTTACGGGCAATTAGCCGATCCGCACATGTCGCATGTAATATTTTCTATTATCTGTGCGTCGAAATATTGGTCCTTTTGTGTGAAGTAACCGCACAGTTGCATAAATATCTATTTTAAAATATTATTTACTTAGTATAATTTACTCCCAATACTCGTTGCCCTGTGGCATCGAATCCAACGTATTCCAATCCAATAGGATTACATTCAAATAACCGTCCTCGAGAAAGCGCCATATTATTTATTAATTTACCAGTAGTAAGCATTACATCTTTAAAATTAAGGGATGAATATACAACATGTACTAAGTCTTCACGACGATAGCGGACAGATACATCACTTTCTGTCCAACAAAATGTGCTCAGATGACCACAAATCTGTCGAAAGAGAATAAATTATTTTACATAAGATTACGTCATACATATATTGTATATATACTTACATTGTTAATAAAAAAATTACAAATAAAAATCAGACAACTTAAAATATAAAAGTACATAATGTTATTGCGCATCAACACATTGTCGACGTGCTTTAAAAAGATTTTGTACGTACCGTTTGGCTAACGTGAGCGGTAGGAACAGGTTCAACTTCCCGTCGTGGTAATCGTAAATGTCTGTACGAACCCCAAATTTTATTAGTCCGTAATACATTGACAGTCATGTCTTTCTTCAATTGTTCTAAATAGAAGGGGTCTTGAAGAGAAAATTTCGAAGCCTCCGTGTCTTGAATAAACACACCCCTAACACGTTCTCCACCTGGTTCTTTTCTCAAGCAGTTAACAAAACCCAACAGACCACACTCAGAGTCTCCCTCTCCAACAACTATGATTCTACTATCCTCCTCGAGTTTGTTTTCGCCACTTACAAACGGTTTTAAATCATTTAACCAGTTAAAATTATTATTATTTATATGAACAACAATCCGGTTCTTTACATAAACTTTCTTCTTCAGAAGAACAATTATTTCTTTATCAGTGCGTTTTTTAAGAATAACGTTTAATTCGTATTGTTGTTGATACTTGCTGTAGTCACATATGTCGCACTTTTCACGCGTCAACAGATAGCCACCCTCTTTTAGAAATGACAAAAGTCGCTCTAAAGAAGTTTGTTGTTTAGACAAAAGATTAAATCCGGCAGCTATTAAGACTTTATCGTTTACAGTTGGTTTGTTCATATCAGCGATTAAAATATTTTGTGATAAGTCTGCTGAACTAAAACGATTTGGCGATGTTAATAGAGTGATATTTGTTTGTATTAATGGCATATCCTCAAAAGCCTGAATTAGTAACGAAGATGAAAGGAATTCTAATGTAACATCGTCAGCGTTTTCCACCAATTCAATGGCTTTCACTTTAGTGATTTGATGATCTTCCAGCGCGAGTTGCGCCGATATCCGAATCGCTTCATTTAAAGGAATCTCAACGTGATCTTGATGCGCTATAAATCTGTATTGTTCGATAACAGCATCTTGGTTTAATTTCCGACGCGAAATCTGAGTAGCCTTAAGGCCTTGTATCTCTACTCCGCCAGATATAATTGTGTCTATCTCTCTGTATATATGTATCGGTAATAAGACATCTAAAATAACGCTCAATATTACAAAAATTTTCTAAACAATTTATATATTAAAGCAAAACGATACTTAACAAGTGAAAAATATTTACGTTTATTTGTCTGTGTTGCAACAGCCACGTTATTCCTTTCGTAATGTAGCTTGTTAGCATGAAGTGTAGGATCAATCACCAATTTTCGAATACTCGTAGGGACATACAAATTCCTGGTGTCATATCCGATAATATGCATTTGTAGCATGTTATCCATAAATGTTACCCAATTTCCTTTCCAAACGACATGTCCTTTGTTGCCTGAAATGGATGCGCTGTGTAATCCGCGAAACCAACCACTGTACTGGTAGCCACGCAATTTTAATTCTTTGTAGATATCTCGTGCAGTCATATATTCTTCTTCCTTATTTTCTGGTAATATATTTGTAGAAGTAATTTCTTGATCTGCATTCGATATATTTATTCTACCTGTTACTACAATGCTGTTTCCTTCAGTTATTTCAAACTTTCCATCTGCAACATTTTTATATATTTGACGTATTATTACATGTATCTTATTGTTAAGCCGATTTAGAAATACACGTCGCGCAATTACCTTTCTGTATTGCAATCGTTAATTTTGTAGCTTCATTGCTTGATAAATGGGTAGCACGAATAAAGTTTACATCTTCGAATATTATCGGTATTGTTGTATATATTTGCTTTTTTATCATGCCTACAGTTTCCCAAACAAGTGCAAGATAACCTGTTGCCGGTAATAAATTTTTCCCATCTATTATATGTCCACTCATATAATCATAGCCCTCATCGCTAAGTAGGATTTCGACATGCCTTTCTCTGGATTTACAATACTGGTATGATTCGTATCTAGTTATAAACCAATCTTTGGAATGATCCCATCTAATCACATTAAAATGTCATTTACAATATTATTATACAAATTACACAAATTATACAAATAAAAGGATAGCGTGTATTTATTATAGATCCTTTAAAACCGTATTCCTTCATTTCTCGAAAACTAAACATTACACTCTGTTATACTAATAAAAACATGATATGCTTAGATAATTAAAAAAAAAGAAATATATTTATGCCTTTTTATATCAAATCTATTAAGAAGAATCTAACTAAATCTAATCTTTATTCATAGTCGTGTTACATTTGAGTAACAGTATAAGATATTTCGACAAAAGATTTCAGAATTTCAGCTTTTCAAATTTTCAGGTTTTTAGAAATAAAAAGCTTTTAGAAGTTTCTCATAAATGTTAAATATATTATACGAATGACTCATATTAAAGCGGAAAAAAGAAAAGTTACCTGCTATATCAAATTTTAGAGAATCCAATGATACACCTACTTTTTTCTTATATATAAACAACATTTTTTTGTGAGTATTAAAATAGCATGTACCTGATTGATGGAGAGATCATAGGAGTTCCTCGGCTAACTGGAAATTTTACTGGTGGGTATAAATTGGCAACCTGTGGTTGTAAACCACAATTGTAGAGCTTACCAATTCCTTGTAAAAATAGTTCGATATCTTGTTTAGTGCGTTGTTTTAATACAATGTTTGTCACTTTTGGATGCAAGGATTCTTTCAAAATGTGTTGCAAAATGCAGTCTGGTCCGATTTCGATAGTCACAGCGTTACTTGGAATCAGAGGCATTATTTGTTCAAAGAGGACAGTATTTAATATGCTACGCGCATGATAGTCAGCCGATGATAAGTTTGACGCTGAAGTGAACCATTCCGTTCGAGGTATTGAAGAACTGATCCACTTTGAACTCCGTTTCTTTGGCTGTGGTATTACATTGTTTAAGTTTAACAGAAGCTGAGTCTTCACAGTTGCGAGATAAGAACTGTGATATGGTACGTCGCAGTAGAGCTCTTTCACGTGAATATTATTAAGCTAATAATACAAAAATATATAATTTATCACGTGCCGGTGGAATAATTTGAGAACTTAATATTTTGAAAATTATTAAGTTAAATTAAATTTTTTATTTATTTATACGAAATGTAAGATTTAGTTTTACCTGTAATCTTTTTATAAATTTTTTTATGGATTCTGTATGTCCACACACAATGTTACTGTTTTCGCTATTGCGACATATTATTTCAATATCCGTTGAACACATATTTTCTAGGCTTTTGTAATCAAGACTGATAAGTGCCATAGAGCTACGAATTACTTTTCCTTCGACACATGCCAAACCTATAAAGTATGCTGACAAAATGGTTTGTTCAATTGTAAGACATTTATCCGCGTAGGCACAACCGAGTTCCCCAGCGGAATGACTAATCATGTAATCCGGATTAATTCCTAAGGATGTCAAGAGGTCTACTAAGCCAATCTACAAATATGTATGAATAATTTTATAAATAACACTATATTAAATAAATAATTAATACTTATAAAAAAACAATAAAATATATAATGAAGTAAATAGAATGATAATATAATAGTTCATTGTATCTTTGAAATATATTTTACTTGAACAGCAACGATGCCAATAAACGCGTACAACGCGTTTTCGCATACTTTTCCATCTGTTTCTAACAAAATGTCTGTGACATTTATACCATACGGTTTTAAAACTATATCGCACTTTTTTATTGTATTTGCAAATACATGGAATTTTAATAAGTCTTGACCTAATTTTAAATTAAAAATTATATTATTATATAAATGTTATTGTAAATAAATATATTATACAAAATATAAAATATACATACCCATTCCTGGCCATTGCGTGTGTTCAGAAAATTAAAGGACGCATATGCATGAGAAGGTTTCTATGTAGTTGTGTACATTCGTACATGATTGATACCGAGGACGTTGACCGACTCCTCGACGCGACTCACGTCTGATCTTGCTTTGTTTGACCCAATTTCTCTTGACGACGCTACAAACAGACAGTCAGATTTTCATTCATTCTTTCTGAGACGAGCGTCAGAGTAAGACGTTCATTCAGATTACAATACACACGTATTGTAAAGGTTTTCGTTACGTGCCACGTATCTCGTGCAAATTGGTTGCACATTCAAAGTAGAGACTTACCACGGCCAAGTACACTGCATAATCAGTTTCTGCAGACCCTACGGGTTGCTGAAAGATAGAGTTCGAGTTCAATTCCTGCAGTCACCACGACGAGCAGAAAGAGTGAGAGAGAGGGACATTCGACCCTAAATTCTACGGCCTATCGAGAGAGTGAGAGAGAGGGACATTCGACTCTAAATTCTACGGCCTGCTGAGAGAGAGAGACCAGGAGATCGAGCTCCAGGTACACGGAACCTCTGTAGAGAGTTTTCAATTGAGTTCTTGAGAAAGTTTTCATCCTGTTTCGGATTAGCACGACGGCGAACCGACAGGACAGAACTCAATTCAGAGGTTCCCATTCAGCTGTACTATTCAGCAATTATTCAGAGACATTTTCATACCGTCGTACTTTCGAACGTAATCTATTTAGATGCGTTCACATGTTGGCGTCACTATCAGACGTCATTCAATCAACTGTTTAGAGACATTTTTTGATAAATGTTAAACATGTATGAATCAAAAGTTTCAGTGTAACCTTCTTCTGCATATGCGTTAATTACTTGAAATATTGTAAATTCATTTGAAATACTATTGATGTAAAAATCTAGAATCACTGTAATGTTCCGTAATTCTCATTACGCTTATCATTCTCAACTAATTTTATGATTCATTTGTAAATATTACGATTATAATATGATTGCATAAAGCTTATGGTATGGAATGCATGATTATTAATTTGAATAACCGTTTGACGTTATTGTATGAATAATTTTATAATTTATTAACCCTAGTAATTTCTGATTGTTGTGTATTCTTATATGTATTCTATTCTATATGTGTGTAATTCCATATGTGTTATTTACTATATTTGTTGTGAACGTCCGTCATTAACCGAATTGTCATAAAGTAATCAGAATATTCATAGATTATTCAGACTTGTCATAGATTAAATTTTATATTCTGCCAAAATTATTTTAAAGTTATTAAATTTTTCTGCCACCTTTATTTGACTCTGTAATCATTTTCAACCGGCGTGCTTGTTTATTAAACATTTTTTGGTCCTTTGAGCCGGATATATATAAAAAAAAAAAAAAAAAAGAGAAGAGAACGGAGAATTATTGAAGATGAGGCTCAGCCACGTGCAAGCTCACATTGAGCAACAGTTTATTTTATCTAAATTCATAACGAAGGCATATGATAGTTTTGTTGGTGACGGATTGTCAGATGTTACTACGAATAGAGTAAAGTCTCGCTTGTCGACCTTGAAAGATGACTGGGAGCGTTTCTGCTTGGAACACAAGGCAATATTAGTAGCAATGCACGAATTAAATGACGATGATCGTCTTGTTATTCAAAGTCACGTATATTTTACTACAAATCTTTATTCTCAAACTCATGAATATTACGTTAATGTAGTTGACAAAATAAATTCTTTACTCGAGTCTGAGCAGGAAGGCGTTCCTAGTACACCGTCTACTCAGGTCGCATCATTCTCCTCTCCTGAAATTCCGGCATTCTTTCATCATGCGCGTCTCCCACGACTTGATCTCCCAAAATTTAACGGAACTCCGTCGGATTGGCTTTCATTTAAAGATTTATTTCAATCGCTTGTTATTTCAAATCCGACATTGTCATCCGTAGAAAAGCTTCAGTATTTGATAATCAGTCTCACTGGCTCCGCCGCCTCAATATTAAAAAATACAACGTTATCAGCTGAAAATTTTCAGAGATCATGGGATGCACTAAATTCATTTTATGAAAATAAACGTCTTCTCGTTCACGCAGCAATGAATTCATTGTTTTCAATCAAGCGCATGACGAAAGAATCTGCCGTGGAACTAAAGAAATTATATACACAAGTTATGCAAATTTACCGAAATTTCGAAAGTTTAGAACGCCCTGTCTCGACATGGGATGATTTTCTTATTTTTGTCGTGGTGCAACGTCTCGATTCCGAATCTGTTAAGGCTTGGGAGAAACAATTAGGATCATCCAAGGAGCCGCCTACTTGGCAACAATTTAGTGAATTTCTCATTTCTCAATTGTTAACTCTTCAAGCATTTGAAAATTCTCGATCTGGTTTACTCCCACTACAGCCAAATTCAAAAGCAGTCAAATCTCATTATCAAGGAAAGTCAACCGAAAATAAAGTAAATAGTTCATTCATCTGCCCTATCTGCTCATCAAATCATTATGTATCTAAATGTTTACAGTACACTTCGAAATCTGTTCCGCAAAAAGTCGCGCTTATCAACAAGCACAAATTATGCTTCAATTGCTTAGGAACGCATCGAGTCTCGGCCTGTCAAATAACAAAGCGCTGTCAGAAATGCGGACGGCGTCATCATACATCAATTCATAAAGAATATAATAAGTTTAATTCATCTAAACACGACACTACTAAAAAATCCGTCGAATCATCGGATAGTTCGACACCTTCAATTTCCTCTGAAGCTCAGACTCTTCATTCCAGTTGACTAAATAATAACATTCCGTGTGTTCTTCTTGCTACGGCGAGGGTGCTGGTTATATCACCTACCAAAGAAACCTTCGAAATCCGAGCCTTACTTGATCAAGGATCGGAAATCTCTTTGATTTCAGAACGTATCGTTCAGCAACTTCGACTTCCTCGAAATCACTCATCAATTTCTTTGGTAGGAATCGGTGCACAACATTCCAATAAAACTAAGGGTGTCACAACTATTAAATTAAGAGATCGTTTTAATAAGTTTGATTTTTCAATTCAAGCACACATTTTACGTAAACTTACTACATCAATTCCTTCTACTCAAATTAACAAACCAATATGGCCGCACCTAAAAGGACTGCAATTGGCAGATCCGAATTTTCTTTCCCCTCGGTCCATCGATTTAATTTTAGGCGCCGATATATATGGACATATTATTGAAAATAAAGTTATCAAGGGACCCCCACATTCACCCACTGCTCAATTCACAAAACTTGGATGGATTGTGTCCGGTCCAACAGACACTAACGTTTCTAGTAATACCTCGCACAGCTACCATGTATCTGTCGATGATGAACTTTACAGATTATTACATCGTTTTTGGGAAATAGATGAGATTCCTTCCGTAAACACTTCATCTTTATCTTCCGCTGATCAAGAGTGCGAAAATCATTTCGTATCTACACACAGTCGAGACGCTCATGGTCGATACATCGTTAAACTACCGTTCAAACGGTCTCCTGATCAGTTAGGCAACTCACGAAATAAGGCCGTTCGATTAAGTACAAACTTATCCAACAAGTTTTCAACTAATTCTGTTTACGCCCAGTTATATTCAAAATTCATGTCCGAATATGAAAGCTTAGAACACATGCAAATAGTCCCTGAATCTCAACCTGAACCTCAACCTGTGTATTACCTTCCCCATCATGGAGTTATGAGAGAGCACAGTCTCACCACCAAACTCCGGGTTGTTTTCAATGGTTCCAGTCGAACTACCTCCGGCGTATCGTTAAATGATCTTCTTCACACAGGAGCAAAACTCCAAACAAATCTATTTGATGTTCTCGTGTGGTTCAGGAAATTTCATTGTGTCTTTGTCTCTGATATGGAGAAGATGTACAGGCAAATCAAGGTTCATCCAGAAGATTGGAAATTCCAACGTATTCTGTGGTTCAATCAGAGCAACTGTCTTCGTACATATGAACTAACTACCGTCACATATGGACTAGCTTGTGCTCCTTTTTTGGCACTTCGTACTTTACTTCAACTTATTGAAGACGAAGGTCAAAACTTTCCTCGTGCCATTCCATCGTTGACAAAAGGGCGATATGTCGATGATGTATTTGGAGGCGCAGATTCCATCGACGAAGTTCAACCGATCATTACTCAATTAAATCAACTCTGCATGGCGGGCGGTTTCACTCTCCGAAAGTGGATAAGTAATTATCCTTCCATTCTTAAAGACATTCCAACTGAACATCAAACGAACCTTACATCGCTAGAATTCAAAGATAGTACAGTTTTTAACGCATTAGGATTATGCTGGCAACCAGCAATTGATGCCTTTCAATTTACCTTAAAACTTCCTTCTACAAAACACATTACGAAACGATCTATCTTGTCCACCATTTCAACATTGTTCGATCCCCTAGGTTTGCTATCTCCAATCACTATTAAAGCAAAAATACTCATTCAAGAATTGTGGGCCATTAAACTCGATTGGGATGACCATCTTCCTATGATGGTAACCAACAAGTGGACCACGTTTCTCAATACTCTTCAAGAAATGACTCATCTCACGTTTCCTCGTTGGCTTGGATGCAAGTCAACGGATAAAATCGAAATTCATGGTTTCTGTGATGCTTCCCAACAAGCAGCTGCTGCCGCTGTATATCTTAGATCTACAGATTCAAATGGCATCATTTCAATAAATCTTGTGGCTTCAAAGACAAAAGTCGCTCCATTAAAGAAACTTACGATACCCAGACTCGAACTTTCCGGAGCTGTTCTGTTAGTAAAGTTAAGTTCACACATATTGAAGGTACTTGAAATTGGAAATATTCCTATTTATCTGTGGACGGATTCTGCCATTACATACACGTGGATTAATAATCATCCATCTCGATGGAAAGAATTCGTTCACAACCGAGTGTGTTACATTCAGGAAACCTTACCTTCCGCACGTTGGAAATTTGTTCCGGGTAATGAGAATCCGGCTGATCTTGCTACCCGAGGATTGACTCCCATTCAATTATCGGAACACCCAACATGGTGGACCGGACCCCCATGGCTGTCACAAAATTCCTCAAAGTGGCCACAGCCACCCAAGGCACTTTCTGTTAACGAAAACCTTGAAGAACGTCCAGTTAAGATTTTCACAACTAATCTCACGCCTCCACCACTTTGGGATCTTGTTCATAAATATTCCACAGTAATGAAATTGTTCCGCATTACTGCCATTTGTCAGCGTGTACTTGCTCGAATGCGCAAGCATCCACAATCATCATTAACAATCCCACTAACCACACAAGAAATAGACAATGCACGATTTTTCTGGATAAAACATATTCAAAATTCTTCATTTGGTCAAGAAAAAAGACTCCTTTCGAGCGGACAATCATTGCCTAAATCTCATTCACTTGCTAGACTAACTCCCTTTCTTGACGCTACCGGATTACTACGAATAGGAGGTCGCCTTCAGGCCTCATTATTACCTCCGAACGCAAAACATCCTCTGATTCTTCCGAGAAAGTCACCGTTAACCTCGTTGATTATTTTAGACTCCCATTTACGAACAATGCATGGAGGAACACAACTCACGCTTAATTATATCAGAAACAACTATTGGATCGTTGGAGGGCGGGCTCCTATACGCTCTTTTATTTTGAAGTGTGTAAAATGCACTCGATATCGACAAAGTCGAGCTCAACAACTAATGGGACAACTTCCATCTGAACGAATCACACCTTCGCGTCCTTTCTTGCACTCAGGCGTTGACTATGCTGGCCCTTTCACTATAAAAACCTGGAAAGGAAAAAATGCCAAAACGTATAAGGCATATATGGTTTTGTTCGTTTGTTTTTCGACTTCGGCAATTCATCTAGAATTGGTCACTGATTATACCACCGAGGCATTTATTGGAGCATATAAACGTTTCACCTCTCGAAGAGGAATATGTGCGACGTTGACTAGCGATTGCGGAACAAATTTCACAGGAGCAGATTGCGAATTGAAAAGATTATTTTCTTCCTCAACAAAGGAACTAGGCGAGTTGGCATCCGTCCTAGCGAACGACGGCACTCAATGGAAGTTTCATCCTCCGGCTGCTCCTCACTTTGGAGGAAAATGGGAGGCTGGAGTTAAGTCCGTCAAATATCATTTAAAACGCGTAGTGGGAGATACATTGCTCACGTTTGAGGAGATGAATACGTTGCTAACTCAAATTGAGGCAGTACTCAATTCACGGCCCTTGAGTCCTCTTACGGATGATCCTGATGACCTTCAGGCCTTGACTCCTGGGCACTTTCTCGTGGGAAATGCACCTTCAGTCATTCCCGAACCATCGTTGGAGACAGTAAAGTCTTCACGACTTTCTCGATGGCAATTGACCCGTCAAATGTTGGATAGTTTCTGGTCGCGATGGTCCAGGGAATGTCTGCAGCGCTACTATTCTATTCATAAGTGGAATCAACCATCTCCATCTCTGTCAAATGGCTCCCTTGTGCTAGTCATTGACGAGCGCTACCCTCCGTCTAAATGGCCTCTAGGGCGCATAATTCAAACTCACCCGGGCCCTGATGGTCTTGTACGAGTCGTGTCCATTCGGACACAAAAATCAATTCTAAAACGACCAATTGCAAAACTCTGCCCATTACCTATCAACAATGATAGTCTCTAATTTGTTCATTAACGGAGGTTAATGAAGGCGGGCGGTAATGTTCAGAAAATTAAAGGACGCATATGCATGAGAAGGTTTCTATGTAGTTGTGTACATTCGTACATGATTGATACCGAGGACGTTGACCGACTCCTCGACGCGACTCACGTCTGATCTTGCTTTGTTTGACCCAATTTCTCTTGACGACGCTACAAACAGACAGTCAGATTTTCATTCATTCTTTCTGAGACGAGCGTCAGAGTAAGACGTTCATTCAGATTACAATACACACGTATTGTAAAGGTTTTCGTTACGTGCCACGTATCTCGTGCAAATTGGTTGCACATTCAAAGTAGAGACTTACCACGGCCAAGTACACTGCATAATCAGTTTCTGCAGACCCTACGGGTTGCTGAAAGATAGAGTTCGAGTTCAATTCCTGCAGTCACCACGACGAGCAGAAAGAGTGAGAGAGAGGGACATTCGACCCTAAATTCTACGGCCTATCGAGAGAGTGAGAGAGAGGGACATTCGACTCTAAATTCTACGGCCTGCTGAGAGAGAGAGACCAGGAGATCGAGCTCCAGGTACACGGAACCTCTGTAGAGAGTTTTCAATTGAGTTCTTGAGAAAGTTTTCATCCTGTTTCGGATTAGCACGACGGCGAACCGACAGGACAGAACTCAATTCAGAGGTTCCCATTCAGCTGTACTATTCAGCAATTATTCAGAGACATTTTCATACCGTCGTACTTTCGAACGTAATCTATTTAGATGCGTTCACATGTTGGCGTCACTATCAGACGTATTCAATCAACTGTTTAGAGACATTTTTTGATAAATGTTAAACATGTATGAATCAAAAGTTTCAGTGTAACCTTCTTCTGCATATGCGTTAATTACTTGAAATATTGTAAATTCATTTGAAATACTATTGATGTAAAAATCTAGAATCACTGTAATGTTCCGTAATTCTCATTACGCTTATCATTCTCAACTAATTTTATGATTCATTTGTAAATATTACGATTATAATATGATTGCATAAAGCTTATGGTATGGAATGCATGATTATTAATTTGAATAACCGTTTGACGTTATTGTATGAATAATTTTATAATTTATTAACCCTAGTAATTTCTGATTGTTGTGTATTCTTATATGTATTCTATTCTATATGTGTGTAATTCCATATGTGTTATTTACTATATTTGTTGTGAACGTCCGTCATTAACCGAATTGTCATAAATTAATCAGAATATTCATAGATTATTCAGACTTGTCATAGATTAAATTTTATATTCTGCCAAAATTATTTTAAAGTTATTAAATTTTTCTGCCACCTTTATTTGACTCTGTAATCATTTTCAACCGGCGTGCTTGTTTATTAAACAGCGTGCCTAGAGCAGAAAATATAAACCAAACAGGTCTTTTTATGCTTTCACAATTTTGAATTTCTTTTATTGAATTATCTTGTATCATGTTATTAAGTATAATAAATCCTCTCCATGGATGACCATCTATAACGTCAGTAAAGATGTCGTGTAGTAATCGAATATATTCTATGTCTGTTGAATGACTAACGACCTAAAATTTAAAAAATTTTTTAACACCAAGATTACAAAAATAAAATATACTGTTTAATTATTAAAAATAATGCTAAAATTGTTTTCAAATATCTACTAACGTCGTTTAAAAATATTTTCACTGATTCTTCAGTGCGACCAGATAGTATTACAAGTCTAGGTAAATCATCATTTGTTGCTCAATTATTAATTTTCTGTTTGCTATTCCATTTTAACAACATATGAGCGTTAGCTCCCCCAAAACCGAAAGAATTGATACCTATAAAACCATTTTTAAGTGGCATTGGTTCTTTGACTACGCAAATAGTTCCATTTATTAAAGCATCTATATCGTTCCGTGGTGATGTGTAATTGATGTTTGGCGGTACAAAACCAGTTTCGAATGCTAATAGAGCCTTAAAAAATTAAATCAATTTGTCAATCATATATCGGTCGAATAATTAACTTACCATAACTTTTTTATTAACCATTTATTATATTACGTATAATATATATGAATTTCAATGTCTACCAAACTTGGAAGATATTCTCAATCTTATAATTAACCTTCGCAAAACAATTAATCTGACATTATATTATATTCTATCTGACATTATTATTTGTCGTCAATTTGACCAAAATGATGGCAAATAACAACTGTTCGCTACCTGGATATGTGTTTAAATAACATGTCAAATAATTTTTGTATAAAATAAATCTTCTTTCTTTGTTTGTATGTACATTTGTATACAATGTGTGGATAATTAAAATAAAGATACATTTCGAAATAAGAAATGATAATACTATTTGTTTTACCTTAACTATCTGAGTAAAACCACTTGCAGGTTCAGCATGACCAAGGTTAGATTTGACGGAACCAATCATTAATGGCGTTTTTCTGTTCTTACAAAAAACATCATGAAGAGCTTTGACTTCCTGAAGATCGCCAACTTTGGTTGCGGTACCATGTGCTTCAATGTAATCCAAGCAAGATATCGGTATTTTACACTCATTGTAAAATTCTGTTAGTAAAGTACTTTGCATAAGCGACGATGGATACGTTATTCCTTCTTTTTTATAGCCATCGCTATTTAATTTAATATACGGACATATGGCATAAATCCGTTTTGCATTCTTTGCTTTCTGTAAGTATGCCACTGCTATCGTATCGCTACGCGAATATCCATCTGCTGCGATGTCAAAAGGCCTGCAGTAACCATCGGATGACAAAACACCTCAAAGAATACAAAATATAAATCAATTTTCCTAAATGTGTATATATATATATATATATATATATATATATATATACACGTACTCATTTAGTATAAATTGACATATATTTTGTCAATTTATGCTAAATTTAAGTTACCGGACAAATTTAAATTTGAATTTTGTATACGTATACATATAGTACATACCCATATGTAAATATGTATAAAAGTAATCCTACAAAAAATCTCTACCTCCCGAATTTAGGATAACATTTCTATTATATTTTTGTTTCTTAAATATATAAAACTTAATTATAAAACTTATCCGAAAGTATACCCAAAAGAATTAGAATATTATTTGCCTTATCAGAAACCAATATCTTAGTTTGGCAAACATTTTAGTACAAAAATTTTTCTCAAGATTAGGCCAGTGAATGTTGAATTAATTTTTTATTAAATGAGAAAATGTAATTTTTTAGACTTTTATGCGTAATACATTAAGTAAGAAATTAATTTAAAAGATACCTAGACGTGAAAATTGAAGGTTTAAAACGGGATGAAAACATATATTTGCACATCCAATTATGGCATCCTCGCATTTACCCGACATGATGAAATCATAACCAACGGCCATGGCATAAAGACTCGAACTGCATGCCGTATCGATTGTATATGATGGTCCTTTCACATCCAAATAGTGTGAAAGCGCGGTTGCTGTTGTAGATTTACTACATCCAACAACTTTCAAATCACCTACCTAATTACGAAATCTGAGTACATTACAATTTTCCGCATGTTAATGATAAATGCGATTTCTTTTCAGTATCGTTATAATTTAATAAATTTTTTACCTGAATATTATTATATAAAAATTTCTCTTGCATTTCAACAAAAGATATCCCTATTATTACGGCAGTATTTTTTCCTCGCAGTTGTTTTGGGTTAATCCCTGCATCAATAATTGCTTCGTAAGAATGTTCTAATAACATTCTCGCCTCAGGTGAAAATGTATGTGCTTGCTCGAAAGATAATCCAAAAAGTCCGCATCAAATTTTTCTACATTATTAATTGTTCCCATACGGCTTGGTAAGTCCGGATGCTCTAATAAAAGATCGACAGATTCACATATACCTTAATTATTTATTTATTTTTTATATAAAATTAAATTATATACAACACTTCTTTAACATATTAATGTTTAATTACACATGCATATATACTCAAAATTATTGTAGAAAAAGTAACATATTCTAGCAATCAGGCGTAAAATCATAATTATATATCAATTATTTACCTATTTTCCATCGGCCATGATCCATTCCAACAAGATCGATTTTATTAAATAAATTTTCTCGTAACTGTTGTATATTATTTGAATTTGGAAATTTGCCAGCAATTCCAGAAATAACAATCTCCTCGCCTGAATCAATACTTTTCCGCGAGCCAAATACTTCTTTATCATCCATAATTTTAATTATTTCTTTTGGATAATCTAGAAAAAAAACTATGCGTATATTATGTACTTATTTTTTCCATTCTGTTAACTATACCTATATGTGTGTGTGTATATGTATATATGGTTTTAAACTTCTCAATGTCACTATGATATCGTTTCAATAGCACAGGAAAAGTAACTCTGATCCACTTAACGAAAAGCTCCTTTATATAAACAATTCAAATGACTATTGCAATGCAATTTAGTAGAATTTCATAACTATTCATTAATGCTATTTATATATTGCTCTTTAGCTTTTGCTTTTATCACTTTATAATTATAATTGTAAGAACTTCCTTTGCGTTATGGCGGGTCAATAAGTGAGGTCTCTCTGGTTTTTAATGATTCTCACGATTTGTTAATCTTTTACAGTCGGTTTTTTTGCTTTTTGATAGTTCGGGATACCTAACTGTTTAAAAAATATATGTGACACAAATTTGTATTTATTTTTACGTGCTGTAAATAAACTAATATTAAAAATTTGCAGCTTTTTTAAAATAAATTAATTTTTTTTATAAAAGAGTGCCAATTTCTTTGAAACTTTGCATCTGGGAGATCGCTGATTACGAATCCGTCAGATTTTCGAAAATGATGGATACAGCAGGTATAAAATTAAAAATTTAACTAATTTCCGTGAAATTTAATATCTATAGGAGTTTTTTCATATTGAATCCGCCATTTTGAATTTTGAAAATCTGACAACGGATTTGTAATTAGCACTTTGAAAAATCCCTAGGTACTAAGTTTTGTATGATTTGGTTTAATTTCTAGCTTTACGTCCGTCATATTGGATCCGCCATTTTTTATTTAAAAAATCTGACATTAGATTCATAATAAACGACCCAAAAAGCTCTTGGTTACAGAGTTTTATTGAAACAAGAAGTATTCGTGGTTTGAAGGGCTGAGAGAGAGAAAGAGAGAGAAAAAGAGAGAAAAAGAGTGAGAGAGAGAGAGAGAGAGAGAGAAAGAGAGAAATAGGTGGAAAGGGAGAAGAAACAAGAGTGAAAAGAAAGAAAATTATAATATTAAAATAAAAATGCAAAATACGTCTTTTTTAAAATTATGTATAGAATTAAAATATTTATTAATAACTTTTTTTAATATTGTTACGATCGCGCTGGACGCTCAATGCATTTTGACTCTCAGCTGCGCGGCGGCCTCTTTAGCAACCATGTTGTTTACGCGAGCGCGCTCATCAGATTTGATCCGGAGCTGTCAATCCGAACGGACGTGCTCTGTTTTTCTGTTTATGAACGATCTCTGTATTTTCAAGTCACATTAAAGAGTTTTAGCAGAAAGAGAGAGTTTCTTATTTCGTGCGGGAGAGCGCGAGTGAGAGTGCGAGACAGACTTGCCGGGCAAACGCTACAATATGAAATTATGTAATAGAAAATTGTTAGTACTACGTCACTTTATTATTAGATAGTATTTCTTAAATATTATCTAAAGTAGAACTTAAAAAATTTAAATATAAATATAAATTAAAAAGCATCTTCTACTAAATTGTATAGTATAGTTTTGATAATACAGTTTTTATATTTTGCAATTATTGAAATTAATTAAGGACATATTGATTCGTTTATATTTACAAACGGTATATATAATATTCTGTTATATCTTTACCTTTTTAGAAACACTTTTAAGAAATCTGAGTGCGGGTCATAAAGTACAAAGTCATTATTTTATTCAGTCAATAATACTTTCTAATAAATTTATACTCGTATTTTTGTGCTCTAATAAATTTGTAGATATATGTAAAAGAATCATGTAAAAACGGAAGATCAAAAAATGACGGCGTCACTATTGAATTCACTTGGCGTGAGCCACTACCGTATTTCTTGATATTTTAACATAATTGATTTCATTAAAAAATTCCACATGTTATTTGATTAGTGTTTGACCTTTTCTTATTTAAAAAATCTTATTTGACGTAATACGTGTCAATGTTATTGAAAAGTTTATAAATTCTTTTTGTGAAGAAAATTGCATTTCAAAGGTAAATTATTAATACGTTTTATATACCAAATTATCTATTTATTGTTGCTTCAAGACGCTCTTTTTCAGTCACACTCACTCGCGAAAAGAAAGCTAGGCGAGATTTTAATATAACATCAATTTTATTTCAAAAACAGAAACAAATTTGCAACGCGTTCAACTCTTGCAACGGCAGGAGTTCGACACAGAACTGAACATGTTTTTATTTACAAACAACAACCTCGTTGCTAAACATAAATCTCTCCCGGCAACTGGTCGATCGATGTTATCTATCATTGCAAACTAATGTTTAAACTAGCAAATATGATTGTTTGACTTTTAAACAAAATTATTGTTTTTTTAATAACATTTTTTTGGAAGAATTTAAATTTTTTAACTTAAATAATAATATTTATTTATACAAGATAATTGTTTCTTTTAAACAAAATATTTTACAATATTAGTACATTAATTCTTACCAACCGGTATATGTTAAACATATCAATGAATTCTAAATCGCTCAACGGTATACAGTGGTTCTTAGTGGTGAATATAATTTTTCTATTAAATTAAATTTCTTAGCTTTATTTTTAAACTGCGCGCCGACAGGTTTCGTCAGACTTGAAGTTACACAGTTACTAAGCTAAATTTTCGATGCTCAAGAGCCAATGTACTACATTGCAAGCAAAGTAAAGTCCACATGGGTTAGCGACTTGGACGGGGTGGGTGCGGGAGGGAGGGCCGAAGGCCCCTCTTGCACCCCCCGTGTGTGTGTGTGTGTGTGTGTGTGTGTGTAAAACATTCTCTGCACCACATGGGTTTGCGACTTTCCATGCAAAAGATTAACAAGATCCTTATACTTTCACGCATTTTCATATGCATTTGTATCATAATATATTATATTGTTACTAGAAACCATATGTAGAAAGTAATCATGGAGCAACGCTAAGCAACAAAGGAGCAATCGTTTTATGTTGAATTTACTCGCAGGGGACAGCAGGAAATACGTTTGTTTAAGAAAACGAATGGTTTATTGCTAAAATATTAAAGAAAACTAATTATACGAGTGGAGCGATTGAATATCACTACAGAGCAAGCAAGGAGCAATCGTTCTACCAACAAAAGCAATAGAAAATGTCAATGTTATAAACAATAACGTTTGAATATTTCCGCCATCGGTTGCCGAGCGAAGCAGTTACGGTAGGCGGCGGCGATAGGTGGCGGCGGCGTCACTTGTGAAATTAATAATTTGTTAATTTTTCAATATAAATGCAATAAATCATGAAAATAATTATAGAGCAATGCTAAGCAATGAAGGAGCAATTGTTTTATACTTTCCTTTTTTCCATACAGCTATTATAAATAGGTTTTTTATTAAAAAGAAAAAATTTTACGTTTTTTGTTAATATTTCGAAAAATATTAATTTTAAAAAGGGAGCAATTGTGGATTCTGATGGAGCAATGAAGGAGCAATAGTTTAAGTTTTTTTTTCTTCTTAAATATGGACTTGCAGCGCCAACGTATTTCTGGTGTCGCCATGTGTACTAAGATTGCAGTCGGTAATTCCATCTCTCATGGTAAAAAGTTGGGACAGCCATTAAAACTCACCCTGTACATATATCTTTACGTTCTTTTTAACAAAATAAAAAAATTTGTTACAAAGTTTTTTGCTTTGTCAAAAAAAAAAAAAAAATAAAAAGACACTTATTTGTTATACCTTTGTATAGTGTTACGGCTCTTTATAAAAATTTTAACATTGATTAAATTATATAAATTTATAATAAATTTGTATATGGTATTTTTTTTGAACTAATTTCGAACCAATCGTGTGAATTCATAAGGAATTTGAATATTGAATTCTTTTTTAATTCATTTTAACTAAATTATGTGAATTCATAACAAATTTAAACATGGTACTCTTCTTGAACTCATTTCGAACAGATTACGTAAATTCTTAAAGAATTAAAAAAGGTGAATTTTTTTTTAACTTAAAAGGATCATCTGTGCTATTTGGGAGGTTATTAAAAAATTTATAAGAACTTATTGTGAAAAAAATAGCATTTTATTGGTAATTTACTAATACATTATATGCAAAATCATCTACATATGATTACACTTAATGACAAAAAAGACTCATAGAAAAAAATTAAACATATGTTTCCTTATTATTTATTACATGTATTAGACGTAAAAAAATGAAATAATTAGAAAACACGCTAACATCTTTACATACACAGCACGTAATATTAATGTTACGTACTTTGTGAATAGAAATGCGTTCTGAATATATGTATGTATATATATATATATATATATATATATATATATATATATATATATATATATACGGGTCATAAAGTACAAAGCCATTATTTTATTAAGTTAATAATTCTTTTTAATTAATTTATATTTAATTCTTCGTATTCTGATAAATTTGTAAATACATGTAAAGAACCACGTGAAAACGGAAGAGCAAAGTATAATGGTATACTATTAAACATGCCAACATGTTTAACGTTATTTAAAAATTCCGCATGTCATCTTATTAATTTCCTCATCTACGAAATCTTTTTTTCATTATTATGTATGCAGAAGATTACGTTTTAAAAGTAATTCATTAACACATTAGATGCCAACTCATCTACTTATGATTAAACTCAATTATAATATATAAAAAAAACTCAAGGAAAGTGAAAGACATGTATGTTTTTTCTTATTTATTATATATGTATAATTGATATTTAAAACATCGATTTATTCTACCAAAATTTTAATATTTATATTTAAATGCTGAAACGCTTTTGGAATAAATTTTTCATTATTCTTGTATAAACGATGTATGACACATATGTTGCACAGTGAACAATTGTATTATTAATTATCTGTCAATAAAATAGGTTACTGCGGTTAAGCAAATAAATTGCATACATTGTTTGCAGAAAATATAAAAGTTGTCCTAAAACATGTCTTAATAAATTAAAAAGTTTTGATAACAAACATACCCTTAAGAAAAAGTACTAATTAGTCTATTAGTTCTGATTGAATATCATCAGTAACTGATAGACTAATCAGTACTTTTTCTTAAGGGTAAGTACAAAGTAGTGCATCAAAAAAGTGTTATAATTGAAACAATATTATTGAAAATTATTAACTGTGATTTTTTGTTCCTTTTCCTATCCCTAAATATTATAATACAACCTTTTATCATGATACGTATAAAATACAATTACAGCAAGCACAATTTTATATTTTTAATCTTAGGCCATATTTAACGTTTGTAGTAAGTAAAGTTAACGAGCCATCACGTCATTTTTAATCGTTAATTAGATAATAAATAATTAATAACAATAATAGTACATTAATTCTAACTAACCGTAATATGTTAAACATATCAATGAGTTGTAAATCGCCTAACGGTCTGCATTGGATCTTAGTGATGGATATGATTTTTCTATTAAATTTAATTTTTTTAATCTTATTTTAAACTGCGCGCCGACAAGATCCGTCAGACTTAAAATACACTTACTAAATTTCGATGCTCGAGAGCATTTTATAATTTTCTCTTTCCACCTTCCTCAAAAAACTGTAAATTAATTTATTGCAAAAATAAAATAATAATAAAATGATAAAAATACATTAAGGAGTTATGCTAGTTATTATTTACAGGCGTTTCGACCAGGAATGTCGTCTTTTTTAATTTATCGAAATTATAAGGACAATTCCTTCTAGTATTTGCTTGTTAGAATTCATTACTGACGGTTTTTTAGCATCAATAAATTTTAAATTATTGTTAGTTGTACAAAAGTTAGATGTGTTGTTGTGTCCCGTGAGTTTCGAGACACAGTATTGGGGATCGCTGCTGTAACTCCTCTGGTCAGGTTCCATAGAGATAACGCTGATTGTGGTTTTAAAACGATATATATTCTTTTAACTGAGTTACACTAACTTGTTAATCAATAAACCTGTACGAAAGGTGTAGTGTCGAGCGACATACGTTCGTCGCTGTATGGTGCGTAAGTAAGCCCGCTCGTTATCTTTACAGCGGTGTTTATATACATACACCGATTTTTGGCGTATAACCGGGGAGGGTACTTTCGTGGTCACTGGCCTTCGATCAGTGCACTTGCTTAGCCAGCAATTGCTGGCTACGCAAATTCCACCCAAAATCAGGAGATTTGGTGTAATAAATGGTGTCTTGTAGTTTGAAATAGAAAGAATAAGACTATATTTGTCAAATTACGATTACAAGCTTAAAAGATATATTTATGTAATCAAAAATTTTATTTATTTAAGCGCTTTTATTATATAAATATCTTTGTTTTACGGCTTGTAATCGTAATTTGACGATTATAGTCTTATTCCTCAATCTATTCCAAACCCGGGAACACCATTCATTTGTATTTTGTATTTGTACATAACTTGTATTTTGAAGCAAATATTTTTATAAACAAATAAAAACTTTAAAAAATTTTTTGCATTTTTAGTTTTTATCTAATTGTTCCTGGGCTTATTTGTGTACGTACTTTAAAAGTGTAAAAAGATTATCAATTCTGTAAATTCAATTTGAAACTAAATGGTTGAACAGAATGTCGGTAAAACAAACGGCTTTAGCATCCTCTTAAGGGGATCCGGAAGTGACAGAGTTACCGACATTTTTTGGGGAACTTGGATTTTCGAATTGGAGTAACAGAATGCAAAATCCTTTTACAGGATTAAAGTACGCACAAAAATGAAGGGGGCGACGTACGATTTGTTCTGATAAATAAATAAAAATTGTTATTTATTAGTCACCTAACGACAATATTTGCTTCATACAAAAAATCTATAGTTTATATGTATAAAATAATCACGTCGCCCCCTAGAAAAAACTCTCAGGAATAATATCGTGCAATTAGAAATAAGATTAGAATCCTAGAAAAAAAGATTCGCATTCCGCAAATTGGAAAATGAAAAAACGAAAATTTGGGTTATGTACACGTAAAAAGTCGATAAGTAGAGCAATATGAGATAAATTTTTTTCGTTTTTAATATAAAATCCAATTTATAGATTAATATTAATATGTGTACTTTAATTCTGGAAAAGGATTTCTAAATCTATACAAGAAATACATATAAAATCTCATTAATGATGTGCACGAATGACTCTACCTTATCGACCTCGATCAAATTTCAAAGGCACTCCTGGATCCCCTTAAGGGAATGCTGGAGTTGTCTGTTTTACCGACAAAAAGATAGTAATTTTTGTTTCGCAATATCTTTTTATTTCTTTTATAGATTTAGAAATTCTCCAGAATAAAAGAATACGCATTGCTACCAGTCTGTGGAGTAGAGTTTCTACCAAAAATGGGAAAAAATTGTTAATTTGCTGTCACATCATAACAATTTGTTTGCTTAATATAAAAGATCTACAGTTTGTACTTATGAAATTTGTATTCACAGACTAGTAGACGACGAGAACAAACAGTGTCGAGTTTCAAAAATTAGATTTTAATGCCTAATTGAGACGAAATTGCAAAACAAAAATTTAGGTTAATTATATACGCGTAAAAAGTTGATAAGTAGAGCAATAAAAAAAATTTTTTTTTGTTCTCGATATAAAGTCCAATTCACAGATGGATATTAATATGTGTACTTTAATTCTAGAAAAGAATTTTCAAATCTATAAAAGAAATATATACGAAATCTCATTAATGATGTGCACAAATGACTCTACATTATCAACCCCGATCAAGTTTGAGAAGCAGTCCAGCATCACCTTAAAGGCTTAATTTATGGCTATTAATTTTTTAAAATCTTTTATATGAATAAGGTTCTTTAAATTTAAGGTTATTATATTTTAATTCCATTAAATGTAAATAAAAATCATCCGTTTCAATATAAAAACTTATTTTATATAAATATATATGTTTCTAACAAAATACTGTGACCTTTTTAAACAAAACCAATTTTTTTACATTTATTTTTGTGGTGGCTATATTACCCTTCCTATTTCTCTTTGGCCCATTATGTAGCATCGTTACATTTTTATAAATAATATATATATAATATAAATAATATATAATTAAATAATATATAAATAAATTAATATATAAATAAATATTTTATAACTTTGAATTGAAAATCTAATGAATAACACTTCGATGAATATAATCGTAAAATTTTAACTCAAAATAATGCTTATTAACAAAGTTATTAAATAAAATACAAATAGGTGGCCATATTACCACCTTCTCCTCTATATAATATGATACGATTTCCACAACAAACGCTGAATTTGTTCCAAAATATACGATTTATTTATTTGTTAATCGGAATCTAACTCAACGATACATAAAATATTAACTTATGTAAGTTTATCGAAAATCCTGTCGAGTTTAACTAGGTTTGTTCTGGTTGTCTACACTTTTACGAAAGTATAAGTTCTCATTGGCTGGTTAAAAATATAAATCAATAAGAACTTATATTTTTCGTAGAAGTGTAAAAGTGTAGGCAACCAGAACAAACTACCTACTGTTTCAGATATGCCTTTTACCGATTCACAAAACTTTCTCTAGTTCTCCCTTTTAGCACTAGCCATAGAATCCCTGTAGGCTTTTTGAAACCTTCGATGAAAGTTTCTGTTAGATTGACGCCTCGTGTTCTTGGCTTTATTTCAAGCATGCTGTACTTCTAAACTCCTGCAGCCTTGGGCTCTACCAATTTTTTACCATTCTTTCCGGGCAGTTGTTATCAAGCTGTCGACGAAAACCTTCTGCAAATGTTCAACGCTTTATTTCTTGTGATATCCAATGTCTCTTAGAAAACCCTTTAAAACTGATAGCCAAGTTTTCACAAAATAAGTCCCAGTCCGTTTTTCTTGTGTTCTTTACTCTGATTACCTTTGATTGGACCTTGGTCAGTTTAAAGGTAATTTGTCTCTGATCCAACAGGGTTTGTCAGAGACTCTCCAATCAGATACATCAGATCACAATCTCTAGCATCATCTAGCACCCAGAGCAGATGGTTAGATCCAACACCTCCTTTCTTATCGCTGTGACAAAGTAGACATATGGCGTTTTTGACCCGTGCTGGGTTAACCCGTTTCAATTTCTTTTCCTTTAGAACTGGCCAATCACAGTTATTCCCTTCTTCAGAAGAATGGCTGTAATTTGTCTTATGACGTCATTAATCGCTCCCGGAGCGATTAACCCAGCCCAGTCGAACACGCTAATAGTTACCTTTATTGAGAATTTTTACTTGATACGAGACAATACCGTGTTTCTTGATATATATATTTGTATATTAATTTACATATTATTATATTTATTATATATTTATTACGTTCTATTTAATTAAACATAAAATATATTATTCTTTGCCCACTTTACATTTTAATAATGTATATTGACCGATCGTAACTTCTATCATTTTTTAATAGAATTCATAGCAATAAAATAAGACATGGTCGCATTTGTTAGCTATAACAAAAAACAATAGTTTTATTTTCTTATCTTAAAATATTTTAAAATATAATATATTATAATATATGTAAAATATTTTATACCGTAGCAAAACATTGTAAGGAGCCCACGGGCATTTTACCAATTTTCAAACCAAAAGGTTTGTTGCTTCTTAATAACAAAAATTGTATCAATTTTTGTATATATATAGAAGTTGCGTACCACCGGACATCGTATCTACAGGCAGTAACATAATATCAAGTAGTAAAAAAAATATTTATAAATAATTTTTAATCTATATATGTATATGTGTGTATATTATATTAATTTTTACATTTGTTATTAAAGTCTAAAACAATTATAGTAAATTACGATATTTCTTACGCAGTGATAAATATAAGATTGAAATGATCTGTAATTTTTTGTCCCATAAAATTGGAAAAGAACATGTATATATAAAAAGCTGACATTATAATAAAATGTATTAGAAATTCCTCAACATTAAGTTCAGATAATGAGATCTGAAAACACTAATATACAAGTATGAATGTTGAAGTTAATTTTTAAATTACAATTTAAATTAGATAACTTACTTAACAATCTATTATACAAAATATAGTTAAAAAATTTTCAACTACATTTTTAACTACATATTTTTAGAAATAAATAAATCCTTATTTATTTTAATCCTAAACACGTAACACATCCGACAATATATAAAATCTGCTCGTAAATTGTAACTAGCAAATTGGTCTGTTCCTCTCTTAAAAAAAAAGTAAATAAAAGAAGGAATTTGAAAGACGTTCCTATTACACCCAGAAAAATATCATTTTTCAGCCAAGAAAAGTATTTACTAATTTTATTTTATTTCGTTCAAGTAATAGTTTTCTTTAATCAAGAATATTTTCTTAATATTAGTTTTAAAGTATACTTGTCATAAGTATTAGAAAATCACTGAATTTTTTACTTAAAACAAGAATTTATTCTTGTTTCAAGAATATTGTAAAACTGTATTCAAGAAAATCAAATTTACTTAATTTGAATATTTTATAATATATTAATCTAAGAAAGTTTTCTTCTTTAAAATAAGTTTCTTTTCTCAACTTAAGAAAATGTTTCTTCTATTCTTTTCACTACTTATCGCTACGTAGCACTGGTGGCGTATTTCCTCATGAACAAAATGCACTTTCTTAATAATAAAAGAGGCTTTTGTGAGCGTGAAAGAAAGTAAGATTTCGCTATCGACTGTCGACATACAAATAATAGACTGAAATGTCAGTCTTTAAAAATGATTTAAAAAAATGAGAAGGACATAATTGTGAAAGTAAATTTTGCTTTTAATTTAAAAAAGGCAAATATTGCAGCACTAAGAATATAATTTCTTCTTTCAAATAAATAATTATTTCAGATAAGTAAAATTTACATTTGATTCAAATAACGGATAAACTTTTCTAAAAAAATGATGATATCTTAATTTAAATATACGCTTTGTTGGACTCTAGATAGTAAGTAAATCAAATACTTGTTTGAAGTGAATATTCTTGTTTGAAGTATTACACTTACTAAGATTGAGAATATGTTTTGAGTAAATGTGATACTTGTAGTAAGTTTACCATAGATTTGCGGATATCGAAAGAAACCGTTTACTTAGAAGTAATATTTACTTGGAATTAGTAATTATTTTTCTGTGTGTATGAAAAACTAAGATAAATGCCGCATTAAATGCTAAATATGTAAATTTTTGCGTGTGTCTTTTATACAAGTAAGTCTTTTTTATGCAAATTTAATATAAGTAACAATTTCTTGTGTCAAAAGTGATCCCTTTTGTGTCATTTCTTTGTAAAGTTACCGATTTCAACACCTTAACATTATGTATAGTTTCTGTCTTCTAACAGATGACATAAATCGTAATGAAAAATATTCCAGCACAACTTTTTCAATACGTTTGATCATCATAACACTTGTAGAAACGTAATCTCGTCATCTCGTAACAAGTATATAATAGTTTTCGCAAACATTATCGACATTCATCGACGCTTCGTCGTTTTTAATAACTTTGATTAATCTGTCAATTTGCGAAAATCCAAGACACTCAAGGGATTACATCAACGCACAGGTAACAAAAGATAGAGGAGATGATAGAAATGTGGCGTATTTAAGGGGATCCAGGAGTGCTTTTGAAATTTGATCGAGGTCGATAAGGTAGAGTCATTCGTGCACATCATTAATGAGATTTTATATGTATTTCTTGTATAGATTTAGAAATCCTTTTCCAGAATTAAAGTACACATATTAATATTAATCTATAAATTGGATTTTATATTGAAAACGAAAAAAATTTTTCTCATATTGCTCTACTTATCGACTTTTTACGTGTACATAACCCAAATTTTCGTTTTTTCATTTTCCAATTTGCGGAATGCGAATCTTTTTTTCTAGGATTCTAATCTTATTTCTAATTGCACGATATTATTCCTGAGAGTTTTTTCTAGGGGGCGACGTGATTATTTTATACATATAAACTATAGATTTTTTGTATGAAGCAAATATTGTCGTTAGGTGACTAATAAATAACAATTTTTTTTTATTTATTAGAACAAATCGTACGTCGCCCCCTTCATTTTTGTGCGTACTTTAATCCTGTAAAAGGATTTTGCATTCTGTTACTCCAATTCGAAAATCCAAGTTCCCAAAAAAATGTCGGTAACTCTGTCACTCCCGGATCCCCTTAAGGGAATGCTAAAGTTGTCCTACTTTATCGATTATTTTGTTTATTTTTAATTCACTAATCTTTTAATTGTATTTACAAAATTAAAAATCCTTTTCCACAATTAAAGTACAGATGGTAACATAATACGCACGTAAGAATTTTATATAAAAAACGAAAAAATATTTTAATTTGTAAATTATATTAAAATTTTTTTTGTTTCTTGTATAAAATTCTTACGTGCGTATTATAATACCGTCTGTACTTTAATTGTGGAAAAAAATTTTTAATTCTGTAATTACAATTAAAAGATTAGTGAATTGAAAATAATCAAAATAATCGGTAAAACACAACAGCTTTAGAAGGGGATGCTGGAGTTGTCTGTTTTACCGACAAAAAGATAGTAATTTTGTTTCACAATATCTTTTGATTCTTTTTATAGATTTGGAAATTCTTCTCCAGAATAAAAGAATATCGCATTACTACCAGTATGTAGAGTGGAGTTTCCTCCAAGGCTAGTATTCATAGTCGGACCTTATATTTAAGATCATCTTAAGTACTTTCTTAAGATGCTATCAGCCAATCACAGAGTCGTATTAGCATCTTAAGACATTGCTTGAGACAATCTTTAAATAAGATTCGACTATGAATACCAGCCCAAAAATGGGAAAAATTGTTAATTTGCTGTCACATCATAATAATGTTTGCTTAATATAAAAGATCTACAGTTTGTACCTACGAAATTCGTATTCACAGACTAGACGATGAGAACAAACAATGTCGAGTTTCAAATATTAGATTATAGTGCTTAATTTGAAATAAAATTGTGAAACGAAAATTTAAGTTATATACGCGTAAAAAGTCGATAAGTAGAGCAATAAAAAAACATTTTTTGTTTTCGATATAAAGTCCAATTTACAGATGGATATTAATATGTGTACTTTAATTCTGGAAAAAAATTTCCAAATTAATAAAAGAAATATATACAAATTAAATCTTATTAATGATGTGCACGAATAACTCTACATTATCGGGAACGTTCAATTTAGGGCGTGTAAATTTGCTCTAGTGTGATTATTTCAGGCCAGGTTTCAAAATTTGGATCTCTTAACATTCCATATGGGCATTTTCCCAAATTGACTATCAAGGAATATGATATTTTTTACAACAACTGATATAAGTCAGAACTTAATATCAACAATAACTATTAAAATAAGATTAATAAATAATTCAAAGAACCTAAATATAAGTTTAAAATTTAGATAATTCGAAAAATAGTCACCAATAGCATTACAAAATTGGAATTAAAATTTTTTTTCTATAAATGTCATTAAAATTTTTAATTTAAGTTGTCAAAATTATTATTCAAAATATAACAGAGATTATTAAACAAATATAACACAACATAAAAGTATGATATACGATATTCATTAAATATAAACTATATATAAAACTTACTTGAAAAATATTAAGACTCATAGCAATTACTCCAAATATTATTGAAAACATAAATGACATCTCAAAGTTAGATACTATATATTCGGAAAACCTTTAAAAAATAAATAATTATTACATATACATGACAAAGATATAACAGAATATAAATACTCACATTGTTGCTTTTCGATGAATATGTACACCATAAATAAAACTATTATAAACCAAATTTTTGTTTTTGAGATTAATACTTTGAAAGTAAATTTCTATTGCTTTTTTGATACGATAACTGCAAATAATTTAGCAATGAATATCGCTGCTAAAAATGTCGCTGTCTTGAAAACAAAAGTTTATAGCAACAAAATTGATATAAAAAATAGTACATTATGTAACAAGTGCGGGAAGTTGGTCTTTCTGGCATAAATGTTAACGAACAATTTGTGTTACACACTGTAGTTGTTGTTACTCGTGTCAATATTAGCTCCTTAACCTATTAAGTCCCAAACGGACAGTTTTCTGTGACTTTTTTCAGCGGTATTTTACACTATGAATCTAATTATCAAAGAATTTTACCTCAACTTTTTCTTATGTAAAATTTTCTGAACTTTCAATATCTGTTAGAATTTCTTAAAAATGCGATCTGGACAAGTTATGTTAATTTATTTGCAAAAAAATTGATTTTTTCACTGAAAATTTTTTTAAAATTAATATTTACACATAGAAAATAGATGGGCATATCTCTGAGAAGTAAAAATCTTGCGTTCATGGACCATGAACTTTGAAATATATGTGTGAGTATATTTAAATTCAAGATGGTGACATCCAATATGGCGGTTAGAAGAGGGAAAATCTATAAAATCTTTGATTTCTCCATATGTAAATTTTTTTTTAATTGTTTTATCATCAAAATTAGTTTTTAGAGGTTTTTTGGGGTCGTTGATTGTGATTCTGTTATCAGACATGTCAAATTTAAAATGACGGATTCAATATGGCGTCAAAAGTAAAATTTGATTTTATTGGGCCAAACACATTTCTTAGGAGTTTCGGGGCTGCTAATTATAAATTTGTAGTTAAAATTTTAAAATTCAAAATAGCAAATAAAAAAATAAAATATGGTCCAAATTTCAAAATTGACAATAACAAATATGTTAATGTTTCTTGAATTTTATTGAAACATTTGTATTTTAGATTTTTACTTTTATTTATATTTCGTGACATTTTTTAAATGTTTGAATGTTTTTGAATTTAAAAAATTTTTTGAATATTTTGAATTTTTATATTTTAACTGTGGATTTGTAATCAGCGATCTCAAAGACTTGTAATATGTAAATTATATGAAAACAGTAAGCACAAAAAATCAGGCACAAAAGGGTTAAAAAAATATTGTTTCTATAATGACACGTGACGCTTTCTGTTTAAAATGTTAATAGTGTCATCACAAGCATAAGATATAACATATTGTACAATATTGACTAATATAAATTTTACAAATATAGAAAAAAAATTAAATCTTAAAACAATTATAATATATAAAACTTAAATATTTGAAACATTAATTTTATTTTAAACATAATTCTTTTTAAGGGGATCCAGGAGTGCCTTTGAAATTTGATCGAGGTCGATAATGTAGAGTCATTCGTGCACATCATTATGAGATTTCATATGTATTTCTTGTATAGATTTAGAAATTCTTTTCCAGAATTAAAGTACACATATTAATATTAATCTATAAATTGGATTTTATATTGAAAACGAAAAAATTGTTTCTTATATTGCTCTACTTATCGACTTTTTACGTGTATGTACATAACCCAAATTTTCGTTTTTTTATTTTCCAATTTGCGGAATGCGAATCTTTTTTTCTAGAATTCTAATCTTATTTCTAATTGCACGATATTATTCCTGAGAGTTTTTTCTAGGGGGCGACGTGATTATTTTATACATATAAACTATAAATTTTTTGTATGAAGCAAATATTGTCGTTAAGTGACTAATAAATAACAATTTTTTTTTATTTATCAGAACAAATCGTACATCGCCCCCTTCATTTTTGTGCGTACTTTAATCCTGTAAAAAGATTTTGCATTCTGTTACTCCAATTCGAAAATCCAAGTTTCCAAAAAAATGTCGGTAACTCTGTCACTCCCGGATCCCCTTAAGACTGTTTAAAACATTTATAGAGTATTAATCCTTCGTTGATACATCTCATTTTCGATCAACTTTGACATACTATATAGTTTACACTCAAAACTATTTTTTAACAATTGCCATTATAACATAAAGCATTCAATCATTATTTAAAAAATTATAGATTTCAAGGTTTCTAGAATGTATTGCAGTGTTTTTTAACAATCTTATCATTGTTTTTGTAAACAAATTCTTGCTTATCATATGTCAAGGAAAAATGAGGAAAATATTTAGAAAATTGTAACTTTTACAAATTTTAATATTAGAAGCTTAAGAGGATGCTAAACTGCTCGTCAAACTTGATCGAGGTCGATAATGTAGAGTCATTTGGGCACGTTATTAACAAAATTTTGTATGTATTTCTTTTAGACCCGGTTTCACAACTCACGGTTAACTGCTAACGGGAGATTAATCGACTACCTATCTTTCTCTGTATTATTATCTAAGGAGAGACAGAAAATCTATTAACCTCCCGTTAGCAGTTAACCGTGAGTTGTGGAACCGGGCCTTATAGATTTAGAAATCCTTTTCCAGAATTAATTGTAGAGAATTTTTAATTCTGTAAATGCAATAAAAAGTTGTACATTGAAACAAATTGTACAATTCTAACCATAAAACAGATAGGATCCTTTTAAACACCGAAAGTTTTCCGTGTTTAAGGGGATTCTATCTGTTTTATCTACAAAATTGTACAATTGGCGGTGCTGCGCACTAACTGGCAGGAAACAATTAACACAGCTAAATTAGTTTGATTACAATAACAAATTCTAGTAATTATTTAGATATTATTTGTTTTGTAGTCTACTGTTATACAATAATGCTAATATGATAAAACACAACAGTCAACATTTGTTATAAGGCATTTTTACTTTTAAGAATTTCGAAAATTTTTTAAGGTACGTTTTAACATTTGATTATTATACACATACTTCCTCATTCTTTTTAAACTTAATCGCATTATCACCCAAATGTATGTACATACACTTGAGTACTTTTTTATTATTTAACTCTTTCGGCTGTATATATTTTGAGTTATACGAAATTAAACGATGATATAGGATGTTGTCAATATAGTCATTTAATAAGTGTGCTATTAATGTGGTCACTTTCAAAATCTCCATATCGACAAAATTCCTTGATAAATCGATTAAAGGCTTAATTTAAGACTGTTAATTTTATTAAATCCTTTATATGAATAAGGTTTTTTAGATTTAAGATTATTTTTATTTGACTTCTATTAAATGTGAATAAAAATCACCTATTTCGATATAAAAACTTATTTTATATAAATATATATGTTTCTAACAAAATACTGTGACCTTTTTAAACAAAACCAATTTTTTAACATTTATTTTTATGGCCTATTACCTTCCCTATTTCTCTTTGGCTCATTATATAGTATTGTTATATTTTTATAAATTATATTTTTATAAATTATATTTTTATAAATAATATATAATATAATAAATATTTTATAACTTTGAATTAAAAATGTAATGAGCAACACTTTGCTGAACTTATAACATTGATTATTAACAAATTTATTAAATAAAATATAAATTGGTGGCCATATTACCACCTTCTCTTCTACTAATAAGATTTTAATAAGAACTCGGTTTTTACTTACAACATTATAAACATTTAATTTTAATTATGTACAGATTTGTATAGATCTGTACATAATTAAAATTAAACGTTTTTAATTAAAAGATATTATATAGCCTTATTAAATGTCTTTATAAAGATTGGACAAAATAAATATTAATATTAAACTATATAAAGCTCATTATTAAATATATTTTTATGAAATTCTTTAAGTCTACCTATATTTAATTTTAATAAGGAACTTGTGAATTTGTTATATGTCTTAATAAGGCATTTCCCAGCTTTTACTTTATGAATAAAGTTTGATATTATATTCGAATATAGTTAATATACTAAAATTTAATCCCCAATATACAATTATATAGTATAAATTAATTAAAGTTCATATATAAAGCGTAACATTTTCTGATTATATTCCGTGATAAAATTTCTATATTTATAATATGTCACTATATGTCAAATTTAATATGGACTACATAGGTATTAAAAAAATTAACAAATATTTTGTCTTTTTACAAATACTATACAGAGATGTGTTCAGCCTTCTCCGTCTCCACGTGTCAAGCAACTTATCACACCTCAATATATTTTTCCAATTTTATAATGTTACACAGATTGTATGTGATTTAATAAATAATTTTGATGTATTAATATAACATATTATTTTTGCTTTTAAAATAATTTTTATATACAAGGTTGCTATTCTATACAGGGAGTCCCAGAGCATACTGGTCACTGTTCATAAAAAAATAGATGGGATTGAGATGAACATAAAAGTTCAATATTGTTGTGGGTTTGGTCTGCTAATAATCGAGATATAAATTTTTTAAATTAATAACATTAATAAATATTTTATTGAGATAACATGGGTTAATAAATAAGCAATTAGAACAATTTTTAAAGTAAATTAGATTATATATACATTTATTTAGCGCAATCCATACATTTAATTGTCGATACGCAGTGTTCATTGCCGACAGGCTTTTCGCAAACTGAACATTATTGCAATTTTCTGCGTCTTTCGAACAGTTTTTTTATAGTAAACGTGACAAGAACCTGTAATCTTTTTCTATCAATACTGTCTCGAGGTTAAGTCAATTATCAATTCGCAAAATTCGTTTCGTCCAATTAATTGGAATTATTACCGTCTGTATTTACTATTAATATTAATATTAATGTTGTGTAAGATAAACAGGTTTTAAATTAATTTACGTTTATTATTTCCGCATATATCTGCATAGAGAAATAGTTTTGCATAATATATAAAAATTGTAAGAACTAATTTTCCATTACAAGAAATATGCTGTTGCGATGCTGTTCATACGCTGTGAATTATTCTGCCTAATGTGATATCTTTTGTTTTATAAAATAATAACTAATTGTTAATTGTCAATTGCTTTACCGTACAAAATCATAGAACAGGTTCCAACACAACTAACATATGCGCAAACACATTTGCGTTAAGTTTAATGAATAAGTATGCAGCTGAAAAACTTGTAGATGTCGATTCAATTATTTCTACACATAATTATCGATTTTATTTGGAGTATATGCTCTAGATATTAACTACTCGATAACTTTCCCAGGCAGCAAGGTGACGTCCACTGGACGTCAATAATTCGTCATTTAAGGTCGCGGACGTCATGTTACCAAATTAAGACGTAATAGTAACGTCATTTTTTGACCTATTAATTACGTCAGTCATTTATCCATCCTACAACGTATTTTTGACGTCATATTCTTGACTAATTAATAACGTCAGTTAATTGATATTTTATAAATATTGCGTGCTGTCTAGAGTATAATTTAGTTTTATTAAAAAAACAGAGCAAAAATTTTTATAAGTTTTTTTACATGTTATTTTGCATATGTAAAAATCAGAAAAAAAAACTGTAAATTTATATTTATTTATAAAAATATTAGTTAACTACAAGTTTCATGTTCCTGACTATTGAACTGATCTATAACAAATATGTATTCATGAGCATCAAGTGTTCACGGATCATCACGAGGTGCCAGGTTGCGTACAATCTTCGAAGTCAAGCAACGTCGACGGCGATTCAGAGTTGGATGGGTGACCGCGGAAGTTAGGCAATCCCAGATGTGGCTATGGTGTGGTGGGTAACGATGCTTGTTGAGAAACGACGTAAATTTTTTTTTTACATTATAATTATGTTATTTCAATATTTTCACAATGCAAGTACTGCATATATAGAACATATACCCGAAATATTTTCTAAAACGTCAAAATAACGGCGACTTTTACTACCTGGGATAATCATAAAAATGACGTTAAAATGTTGTCTTTATTGTGACGTCAACGGTCTGTGACATTAAACTGTCATTTTAATGTCATTAAGACGTCAATTAGTGACGTTTGCTTCGTCATAAAATGACCAAAAAATGACGTCAATTAGACGACACCTTGCTACTTGGGTTTGATATCAATCGACATTTCGTCAAAACTGACCGCGCGCTACCTGAGCAGCGCTCGGAGAGCCTACTTCTATTTTTTTCATGAAAACTTTAACAGACTGGGGGACTTGGAAATAGCTTAGATAGTTTCTATTGATGTTTATTTAATAAAGTAAATTGATTCCAAACGTTCACATATAAACACAGGAATTAAGAAAAACTAATGGTGAGGACCCGGGTACCCTCGGTGTGTAACAACAACGTGGTAAACGCTGAGTGTGTACATAAGGGTTAATAAGTAAGAAAAAAAGAGAAAAAAGAAAAGAAAAGAGAAATATTTTTTACACAAAATTTTTGATCAAATTTCATTAGAAAATTTTATTCTCATGCAACGATAAAAATAATACAAATATATAAAATTAATTAATTAAAGATATATACATGGGACATTTGTTTTCATATATCAATGTACAAATGATACACCTATATGTATATATAATATAGACTTATAATATACATAGAATTATAATATACATAAAATGAAGATAAAAGATAAAATTATTAAATTTTGGTCCCAAAAATGTAACTTTTTTTATGCACGTTTCTTTGTATTTTTGTATGTGCTAAATCGAAATTAAACGTTATTGTCAAAGAATATCAATAAGAAAATAAATCGCATTTGAATTGCAGCTGATCCACTTTTATCATAACCTCAAAAGATCAACGATCAAAAGATCAACGATGTGGACATATAACGGATCCGACTCCACAATCTGGTAATTTTCCTATCGTTCTTTAAAAATGGAATGGAATATTACAGTTGTCAATTCACTACTAATTAACCTTTTCTTCCGTCAAAAGGCACGCAAATATTGCATTATAATAGCCTAACGAAGTGATAAGAATTTCAAATGATTACAATAATAGATGATATACCACAACGCAACAGTTTTTTTTAAATAAAATTTTTAAATTATATTTGTTTATAATTATACAAATCTAAACTTAAAGTATTAATATTTCACAATTATTTCAAATACCGAGTGATTCTTTATTTAAATTTTTGGGTAATTATTTAGGGGAGGCAGCTTCGATGACCTTGACCTTGACATTTGTTATTAAGGTCACCCTTGTGAGTAAACTTCAAAAGATTTTAACAAATCACGAGCCGTCGCTCGTGATTCGTTAAAAATTTATTAACAAAAAAATTTTTATAAATACCACACATGTCGTAATTCCTAGATAGCACAAAATATTATCATAAATATTTATAAATATTTTACAAATTTTTTTTTGAAAAATATTTTTTAAAGATTATATAATTATTTTCATAAACCATTTAGAAATGGTGCAAAAATTATTATCAACAATAATATATAGAATATATTTTTAAAATGTACTAAAAAATATTTGTGGTATATGAACTCGAAATATTTTTTTATATTCTTTGATAATAATGGTACAAATATTTATTTTAAATATTTTCATAAATGTTTATCATAATTTTTTTTATACCTGACAAACTCGGACATAAAAATATGTACAAAATATTTATTATAAATATTTTTCTTTTTTGTAAATATTTTTAAATATTTTATGAATATTTTGTGCTATCTGGGATATTCAGTATAGGAGTACATCACATGGATTTGCGACTTTCCACGTGTAGCGAAGTTCACCTCTCCCCCCCCTTTGCTTATAGGAGAAAACGATATCCACGCTTGTACTTTACCACAAGGGTTTGCGACTTCAAATTTAAAATTGTGGCCAAAGCGACTTAAAAAGGTAATTTGGTTTGGATATATCATGCATTTTATAGTATTTATAAATTATATATTACTTAAGTTGAATTTGATATGATCAAAAGTATTATTTTGAATTTTGTAATTTTTTTTCCTTAAAGAAACATTATACACTTGGCGCGCTTTTTTTACCTTTAAAAGGTAATTTGGTTTGGATATCGTGCATTTTGTAGTATTTACAAATTAATATACAGGGTGTTTGGTAAAGATTTATGCAATTTTTATAAGCAGGTAGAGCGCATTAAACTGAACATAAAATCCTCATCGTTTTTCCATTTTCACAATAGTTAACGAGTTATAGACTTGTAAAATTTTCTGTATTAGCCCGGCCTACCGGCAAATGCAAGTACGCCGAGCGCCCGACCGCGGCGGCCGCCCCTCCCTAGCGCTTGAACCTTGAGATTGCTAGGCGCGCGGGGGGAGTTGTTACAACAAGCGGCAATGGCTACGCACAAGCGACACGTAAAGCTGGATTCTCCCTTTGAGTTATGATAATTCCTTACTTTTTTAAATAAAAATAAAATTTTCTAACGACAAAAAGTATGTGTGTACGTGTACATACATGTGTACAAAAAAATATCAGTTCTAATGCTTAAAGAAGCAGTAATTGCTTATAAAATAAGATATTCCTGTTAAATTACAAAGTATAAAAGTACAAAGTTCAATTTTACATACAAATTAAGAGTAAATAAAAAATTCAATAATGAATAAAAGAATTCAGAGTTTCTTCTACCTTTAATTGCATTATTAATTACGACAGATTTTCAGTAACTTATAATGTATTAACGATAGAAGAAATTCGAAGTTCTCTATCATATACAAGAGAAAATTTCTAGTTAAATTTCTAGTTAACCATACTAACGATACTTGACATAACATTGATCTCTAATTACCTATAATTACCGTAGAAGTTGCATTGAATAATTTATCCTGAAGTCGTTAGATCAAACGTGAATATTTTTTTATCGTGTTATTTTACAAAGAGTGCATATTAGGGATAGTATTTCGTGCATTTCGTAATTTTCTAATAAGGTGGTTACGAAAGGAGAATGATAAAGAATCAATCGTGACAAATCTTCGTTAATTTAATATTCCATAAAAAACGATGAGAGAATTTAATGCGGCAAATATTATATTATTTGCAGGTTCCATACGTTTTCATTGCTTTCTCTTTTTCGACTTTCTTATTTACAAAAGTTTATTGCGATTTAAATTTGTTCTATTTTTATTAATAATTTATAATCTCGTCATGTAATCGCGAGTGTACGTAGCAGCCATCGACGCGAGCTTAGGTGCGGTGCGGCGAGACGTGGGAACGGCGACGACGCCACGCTTCTCCTTCTTTCCCCCGCCGCCGCCGGCAGCCAATGCTTGAAACAGTAGGCCGTGCTATGGCTCGAGCGGCTCGAGCCCTTCCTTCGGCGCGCAAGGCGCGCTCTCATTCGCATAATTAAAAAAATTTATATCTCGATTATTAGCAGACCAAACCCACAACAATATTGAACTTTTATGTTCATCTCGATCCCATCTACCTTTTTATGAACAGTGACCAGTATGCTCTGGGACTCCCTGTATATGACTACACGGAGAGAATTTTCTCTTAAAAATTACCTTGAAAATCGTAGTAATTGTGAGACAACGTAAACCTTGAAGAATTTTAGTATACTTTTAACAAAATTTACTAAAATTTATTAAAATGTACTAAAATTTTAATAAAATTTGGTAAAGTTTTAGTAAATTTTGTTAGAAGTATAGTAACATTTACAAAATTTTGCCAAATTTTATTAAAATTTTAGTAAATTTTGTTAAAAGTATAGTAAAATTTTTTTCAACATCTTTTCAAGGCCAGATAACACAGAGAGTTTAAAAAGAACTCAATTGTATGTCACCAATTATGAATTCTTTTTAAATATTTTTTTAATAAAAATAATTCTTTTTTCATCTCAAAAAGAATTCATAATTGGTGACATACAATTAAATTTTTTTGAATTTCTGTGCTATCTGGGAATATTATATTACAAAATATAATTTTATTTTATAAATGTATACATCCGCGAGTAGTTCGCAAGATCACTGCTACCCCTACAGCATGAAATATTGCTGCAACGTTGCAGAAATATTATTTTGCAAGATTGGAATATTGCAGAAAATATTGCTGCAATATTCCTATGTCCGCTCCAAAACAATATTGTGCAATATGTCTGCAATATTTCTGCAATATTCCCCGTAAGATTTCTGTAATATTTCAGCAATATTGCTGCAATATTTCTTGTAAGATTGCTGTAATATTTCTGAAACGTTAATGCGCAATATGAAGGAAATGTTGCAGGTGGTTAAATTAATCAAATAATATGTAAGATGTGTATTATACGAAAAACGGAAAATGAATTTATTGTCATACCGTTACGGCACAATAATAAAAAAAATTATTAATTAAAAAAGTAATTAATTAAATTAACATACACCAACGGATATCGAATATTGTTCCATTCTAGATTTAAGTAAGCATTAAAATGAAGCAAGTCCAGAAAATGCCCATCCTGATCAATTTATACGCTAGAATTACACATGCATGTATGGTTCACACATGTTTAATTAATGTATTATATATATAAGTCAGAGTGAACATCTTCTGGACTTGCTTCACTCAATCTAGTATGGGACGCAACGCTGTCGTGATTACAGAATTTGTTGCACATCTATGTATCTTTTAGCTCTAATCTTACATAAAAATTTAAAATAAAAATATCCTGCTCTATTTTTTTATTTGTCCCTTAAAACTATGTAAAATATTACTTATTGTTAGTTCTAGATTAAGAAATACGGATTATACAAAAATAAATTTTGCACGGTTGCAATATAATATTGCCACAATATTGTGCAATATCTGTTAGGAAATATTACATTTGTAATATTGCTACAATACTGCACAACATCTGCTAAGAAATATTACATTTGTAATATTGATGCAATATTGTGCAACATTTGCTAGGAAATATTATATTTGTAATATTGCTACAATATTTCTGCAATATTGGTTATATTATGCACTATTGCAATATTTCTGCAACGTTGCAGCAATATTTCATGCTGTAGGGGTAAGTAAGGCCGCGATGCTTCTTCTTCTCGTAAGATTTACTCCAAAAGGCTTATAAAAGAAAACCACTCACGGCTTACCTAGCACTAGCAGCAACGTGTAGCACATATTACTTTTATTATTCAAAGAGAGTTTGTGGATCTCCGCAATTCGGAGAGAGCTTCCGAGATTTGAGAAAATATAAAAATAAAATTTTAAATTCTATGTAATTATATACGAACTTATACATACAATCATATAGAGTTATATATGATTAAATCACAATACTACTTTAAATATAACTTCTTTAAATATAATAACAGCTCGAATATAATTTTAGATAATTTTATATAATAATATATGACCATATATGGCTTTATGCGGCCAAAATTTATATATGAACATATAAGATTACTTCTTATATGAGTATATAAGAGCATAAGAGGTATTTTTTCCCGAGTTGCGCAGTTTTTCAATAAGTATTTGTAATAACACAGAGAATTTAGTATATTATACAATTAAAAACCCAAACATTATCATTAGGAAAAAATGTTATTTCTTATTGAGTTTAAATATTTTAATATAATTATTTTAAATATAATATTATTATTAAAAATTCTGCTTTAAAAACAGCTAAAATAACCATGCGTGCGTGCGTGCGCGTATATTTGTACACATTTTTATTATACATGTATAAATATATATTTTTTTAAATATAAAAAGTACTTTTTGTCAGTAATATTAAAGTAAGTCAATAAACTTTCTTAAATCGGCAGTCTGGCAAATCCATTTATTAGATACACAATGTTTCGACCATTGATTTTAGTCCTATTCAGGTGTAAGTAATTAAACATTTCACTTACACCTGAAGAGGACCAAAATCAATGGTCGAAACTTTATGTATCTAATAAACGGATTTGCCAGACAAATTTTATTAATTTATATATTTTTCTATTTGTGTTTTTTTGAAAATAATTTTTTTTTTTTGAAACTTTTAGATAAAAAATACACGCTTTATTTTCTTAATTTTAATTTTTTTGATTACTACACACAAATATTTGAATATTTACAGTTTCATACCTAGCAATTTTAAACATTCCACATGCATGTTGACCACACGTAAAGTGCATTGATCCTGTTGATACCAATGCGGTGAATCCTATGCATAAAGCTGCATTTATGTGGAATTGCTGTATATAGTAATATCTTTCTTGATCAATAAAGTAACTACTTAAGATTTGCAGGCGACGTAATTGAGACTCATTTGTTGATAAAATAACATCAATAAAATCTGGCCATAATTGGATGCTGACCAAAATAAGTAAGTTGGAAACGAGAACTACTAAACAATATTAAAACAAACAATTACTCTTGTAAAGTAGTTTTTTATAATGTAAATTTAAGGGAATGCTGGAAATGTCTGTTTTACCGACAGAAAAAAAAATTTTTTGTATCGCAATATCTTTGTATTTTTTTATAGATTTGGAAATCCTCTTTAAAAAAAGTATACGCATTACTACCAGTCTATAAATTGGAGTTTATATAAAAAACGGAATAAATTGTTAATTTATTGTCACATCATAAAATGTTTGCTTAATATAAGAGATCTACAGTTTGTACTTATGTAATTCATATCCATAAATTGGTAGACAACAGAAACAGTCGAGTTTCGAAAATTGGATAAGGGAATGCCAAACTGCTCGTCAAACTTGATCGAGGTCGATAATGTAGAGCCATTTGTGCACGTCATTAACAAAATTTTGTACATATTTCTTTTATAGATTTAGAAATCCTTTTCCAGAATTAAATAAGTTTATGTATTAATATCAGCTTATGAATTAAATTTCATACCAAAAATTAAAAAAAATTTTGCAAATTGCTCTTTTGAGACATGAAATGTTTACCAATGCGTTATATCTTTTTTATTAAGACGCCTACGCTCAATCTGAAAGCATAGTATTGTTCCTTAATGTTCACTCGTGTACGGACCTGACCTTGATTTATACGTACAAGGTGCACAACTTTTATATCAAGCACATTTTGTTACGAATCCACACCAGACGCCAACAATTAAAAAAATTTTTTTGATTTTTCGTATAAAATTGTTACGTCCGTACACTGTTATCGTTTATATTATACTTTAATTGTAGAGAAGGATTTTTAATTCTGTAAATGCAATAAAAAGATTGGCATTGGTAAAAATTGTCGGTAAAACAGACAACTTTAGGATCCCCTTATGTATAATGATATGTCGATAATGATATAATGATATATATTTGTTTATCTTTGTTCATAAAAATATTTGTTTCAAAATACAAATTATATAGATTACACGTACAAATGAATGGTATCTCTCAGTTTAGAATAAATTAAGGAATAAAACTATATTCGTCAAATTACGATTAAAAATTGTAAGAAAAAGTTATTTGTGTGAGGAAATTTTATTTATCTAAGCGTTTTCACTACAGATTTCTGAAAATTTGATCGCACAAATAACTTCTTTTTACGGTAATTTTTAATTGTAATTTGATGACTATAATCTTATTCCTCAATCTATTCTGAACTGAGGGATACCATTCATTTTGTACATACATAATAAGCTACATAATTTATATTTTGAAGCAAATATTTTTATGAACAAGGAAAAACGAATGACTCTACATTATTGACCTCGACCAAGATTTATGGACAGTTTAGCATCCTTTTAATTAAAACAAAATTGTGCTACAAAAATGTAGATTACATACGCGTGAAAAGTCGATAAGTAAAACAATAAAAAAAAAATGTTTTTTGTTTTTGATATAAAGTTCAATTTACAAATTGATATTAATATGTGTATTTTAATTTGCCTTGTTTAAACTAACATCAGCCTCAAGTGGTGACGATGATAATTAACTTATCTGGGAGAATAACACAAAAGGTGTGATAAGTAATAATTGTTTCTTAATTAATTTTACAGATATATTGGAATATGTATCCGATCAAAAATTTTTTATGTAAAAATATGTAAAAATCTAAAGAATTATGTATTAAAAATGTCCATGCAAAATTTTGTATTGTATATTTTTATATAATTTTACATAATTCTTTATAAAAGCATGTAGAAATGAATTTATACATGCTTTTATATAAAAAATTTGTTATTGAGAAAAAATTATTTATATATAATAATAGATAATTAAATATAATTATATATAATTATATATAATTGTAAATAAGCAATTTTTTCCTGGTAAAAAATTTTTTATACGAGAGCATGTATAAATCTATAGAATTATATCAGAATTATATAAAATTATATAAAATTATGTAAAATTATATAATATAAAATTTTGCATGGACATTTTTGATACATAATTCTATAGATTTTTACATATTTTTACATGAAAAATTTTTGATCGGGTAGAGACAGGTTTACGGCTTTATCAAAAAGGCGAAACATTTAACGTAAGACATGTATTTTTGTGTGGCATTGTTAAAAACACAGTTTTTATCTATATAGATTCTCTCAAAGACAACTGACAAATTCTTGATACAAATTTCTAGACTAATATTTTTTTCCATTTGTTCAGAGATTATTATCTTATTCAAAGATCTCTTTAAATTAAGAGACGGTACTAAGCCTATCTTTATAAAAATTAATATTAATCTCAAACGCAATGGATTCTTTTCTATAAAATTAAAATGCATCATTGTATGACAATGATGTATTTTATTTGACATTAAAAATTTTGGCTTTTATTTCACAAAACACAACTCTCAATTGAACTATTGATAAAATAAATATTTATACTTACTATTATTTGGTATATAATCTTTTAATAAAAATGAGCAGAACAAACATTCATGTAAGAGGTTACTTTCTTTCCGATCCCCCCTGGAAAAAAAGTTCATACAAAATTGGTCATATATGGATTTTGTCAATATCTGATCATATTTTGTCAAATATGGTCATGTATGGTTATCATATATGAATACATACAATTAGATCTAAAATTACAGCACTTCTCATACATGTTTAGATACAATCAGATACAAGGATAAATAGGATTTCAGGAAATTTGTGCACGTGTAATATTTAAGGCTATATGAACTAATATTTTCTGTGTAATACGTATTGCATAACCAATCAGAGGCGTAATTCTGTTACAACATTTGGGGTGTGGTTACAGAGTTTGAAATATAATGAAATTGAAGAAATAAGAATTAACTTTATAATCAGAACAATTTTATTCCGTTGTTTCATTGTTTTTGATTGGTTAACACTTACTATTTGTTTTTTCCGTTCTGTTATTTCGAATGTCATGTGACCGTACTTTAACAGAAACACAACAGAATTATGTCTTTAATTATTAATTATGCGGTACGCATTACTCAGAAAATGTTAGTATATTGAAAATAGTAGCCTTTATTTTTAAATTATGATTAAAATATTTTATACAATATTCCATAATTTGAGATCATCAATTATAGTATTTTTTAAATAAAAAAGTTAATCTGACATGTACGTCGAAGTTGAACTACAAATTATGGAAAACTATACACAAAAACATAATATGAGAGAGAAATACCACACATGCAAAGTTCTGCACATTTTTAAAAACAATGTATGAATTTTGTAAAATATGTATTTTAATATCTTAATTATGTTTTAAATAATTACTGTTTAGCCTATAATACTATACAATACTGTAGTATGTATCTTATCTATAAAATTGCACATGCATTAAAACATTTTCTTTGAGATTTTTTTGAAACAGTTAATCAAAATAAAGAAAAGAGTAAAAAAATATTTTAATATAATATTCAATTTGAATTCAATTTATTACGGTCTCCTCTGATAGTTGCTGTGGTATTATAATATAATGTTTTCATATTAAAATTATTTGACCATTTCTGATTATATAAAATGTCTCCGTTAGGAAGATTTTGCAAACATTGCACAATAATGGCATTAAAGATTGTGCTAAGATGATTCGCCATAACGCAACAGTTTTGTCAGAATATAACTCTTAAATAATATTTATTAAAGATTAGACAAATATTGAAATATAAATATTTTGCAATTATTTTAGCATTTAAAATTATCACATTATAATCTTCAATATTTTCACAATATAATGTAGCAATAATAAAGTAATAATGCAACAATAATAATGTGCAATATTTACAGCATTTAATCTTCAATATTTAATTCAAAATTAATATTAATAGGTATTACAATGAATTTAACAAATATTGCTTATTCACTAGATATTTAATAAAAATTAAAAAAGAGGCACTTTGTCTGACAGATTAGTTGCGTCCGTTGGAGAGTTAAGTATCTCATTGATAATAATAGCAGTCAGAAACTCTTAAATCATTCTTACATTATAATGCACAAATATTGAAACATGCAATATTACACATTCCATGTTTCAATATTTGTGCATCATAATTTAGGAATAATTGGGGAATAATTTAAGTCTTTTGTGCACAATTATATTTCTAATGTTTTAAACATGTTACGAGTGAAATATTTTTCTCAATTATTGCACATTTTATTTCTAAATTTAATTCTGCAAACGTTTATTAATATTTTATAAAAGACTATTTTTACATCTATTTTCTCAACATTTATTAATGTTTTATAAAAGGTTGTTTCTACATCTATTTTTTCAACTATGCTTTTATAATGACGGATTATAAATCTTTTACAATTCTTTTGTCATATAATTTTATAAATCTTTTCCTATTAGGGGAAATAAGGTATCTAATACTATTTTTTATGGTCAGAAATGGATACTATATCTAAGCATATATGTACAAAACTAAAAGTTTTACATATGCTTTGATAAAATTGTATATATAATAACATAAATAATCGTATATAATTATATATTATATATTACCATATATAACCATATATAATCATACATAATACCATATAAAACTATGTATAACTATATATAAGTTTAGCTTTTTTTACATAAACACACGTGGACTATTTTTTTCCAGGCCTACATGCAATAATTCATTTTTTACGAAAATTTTTGTTTTTTGGAAATGTAACGTCCTGTTACTTTTAAAATTGAGGAACACTATACCATTGATGTGTTTTATATTTTTCTTTTTTATTAAGTACTTTTGTATGAAGTATTCTTCGTACAATAATGTATTTTAATTTTATAGGAAAGAATTCATTGCGTTTGAGATTAATATTAATTTTTATAAAAATAGGCTCAATACCGTATCTTAATTTATCAAAAAGATCTTTAGATAAGATAATAACTTCTGAACAATTGGAAAAAAAAGTTAGTTGAAAAAATCATATCAAGAATAGACAGTAGTTGTTTTTGAGAGAATCTATATAGATAAAAACTGTGTAATTTTTAACAATACCACAATAAATACATATCTTGCGTTAAATACTGTTTCTTCTTTTTGATATAACCGTAAACTTGTTCCTACATATTCCAATATATCTGTAAAATTAATTAAGAAGCAATTATTGCCTATCACATCTTCCACGTTTTTAGTTATTCTCCCAGATAAATTAGTTATCATTGTCACTTGAGCTAGTTTGAAGAAGGCAAATTCTGGAAAAGAATTTCCAAGTCTATTAAAAGAATACATATAAAATCTCATTAATGATGGGCACGAATGACTCTACATTATCGACCTCAGCAAGTTAGAGAAGCAGTCCAGCATCCCCTTAATTTATGTACATTATATACAGGACTACCATTTCTGACGCCAGAGCTAAGCAGCGTAAGTACACTGGCAACGCGCTATATTATATGTATACGCTGAATGCACATATCACCGGAAGAGTATACAAGATGAAGCATTGCGCATAATGGCGGTATTATAGACAGAAAACCAATCAGAACTGCTCCAAACCAAAAGCGGGAAGTTATTTTAAAATGAAATAACTTCAACCAAATAAAAACACATTTTTGCCAAATTAAAATAATAGTATTAATAAATATACATATACATCAAACCAATTTTGCAATTTTTTACAAAATAGCTTGGCATTTTCATTAATATAGGTAAATAAACGAGCAAGTTTTAGGTCTAATGCTACATATGCTGATTTATTGTAAACAACAAAGAATAATTTACGATATCTATAAGAGACATTTCAATTTTACTAACAAGAAAACCTCGCGAATTCGAAAATTCGGATTTTAATGAAACTTGGCATAAATGTAGAGAGAGTGAATACATGAATTTAGAAATTTTTAGTTGGTGCCCAAAAACGGTTTGAAGGAGTGAAACCACCCTTCAAAGTTGAGACAATTTTTGCGGTTTTCCGATATATCTCGTAAATTAAACAAAATATAAAAAAATGTTTTATACGAAAGTTTTACAGTATAAATACCTTTATTTAACTATGCTATTTATTAAAAAAAAATTTTTTTTTTCGAAAAATGAATAGCGCAGTTAAATGGAGGTATTTATGTTGTAAAACTTTTGTATGAAACATTTTTTAATATTTTGTTTAGTTTACGAGATATATCAAAAAATCGCAAAAATGTCTCAACTTTGAAGGGTGGTTTTACCCCTTTAAACCGTTTTTGGGACCAACTAAAAATTTCTAAATTTATGTATTCACCCCCTCTACAATTATGCCAAGTTTCATTAAAATCAGAATTTACGGGTTCGCGAGGTTCCCTTGTAAGTCATCCTCAGTCTATATTACAATCATCTTCAATAATTTGAAATGTCAACGATTTTCCCGCGTTCCTGTTTTCTCGCAAAGTTTTAAATTGATCATTTCAAAAAAATATTGTCATAGTATGCACTGAATACTTAACATTTATTAATATTATTTATGCTGAACAAAACCTGTATGAAAGAATTGGACTACTCACTGTAACACATTGCATGTATATTAAAAAGTCTTTTTAAACTATTAAATTTCACTATTGACATTGGATCAAAGATGGATCATTCGGACTCCACTTTTTCGCGCCAATTAACGCAGAAACAATAGGATTTTTTATGTCGACTATGCGATTTAACATTGTCAATATATTGCGGAATGTTAGAAACTATTTGTTAAATGCTCTCTGTAAAAAATGCTGCGATGTAGTCGTTATTATATGTCTATATTGTATGTATTCAATTTTTACACACATAAATAGGGAAAATCGTTATGACATTTCAAATTATTGAAGATGATTGTAATATAGACTGAGGATGACTTAGTAAAGTCGAAACGTCTCTTATAGATATCCTAAATTATTTTTTGTTGTTTACAATAAATCAGCACATGTAGCATTAGACCTAAAACTTGCTCGTTTATTTACTTATATTCATGTATATATGCTTTACATAGTTGAGCTATACACTGAACATTATCATTTTCATTAATTTGACACTTACTATCAACTGTCACTGTACTAGCTGTCGTTCACTCTGCAATCTTGTGTCGGCCATAGTGGATTTTATGTTTGGGGCACTTCTGATTAGTTAATTGCTCCCCCTCTACTTTTGAACGACTGCGCATCCACCGAAATGCTTTACCTTATATACTTCCACCATATTAGACGTGACGCGTCATGGATACATTACTTGTGTGCGTACGCTGTTCAGGTGCCAGAAATGGCAATCCCAGGAAAACGCAATATTTATACTATGACCGGTATTCATAGTCGGATCTTATATTTAAGATCATCTTAAATACAGTCTTAAGATGCCATCAGCCAATCACAGAGCCGAGTTAGCATTTTAAGACATTGCTTGAGACGATCTTTAAATAAGATTCGACTATGAATACCACCCTATGACACTTATGTAATCCTTATAATTCATATCTGATAGCACATAAAAAATAAATTGATAAACTAGTAGACTTCTCATGTACAAAACTAAGTAAGAAAAATTCTTAATTACATAGATAAGGAAGAGTAGAAAAAAATACTTTTTAGAGTTATTAAGAGGAACGGATAATAAAGAGGAAAAAAAAAGAGGTGGAATTATGAGGAAAACAAGGAAGGAACGTAAGAAGGAAGAGTGGAGTGAAATATGGAAATTAATAAAGAAGATAGTAGAAGGTTGCTAGAAAGAGTAGAAAATAAGAAAGCATCAGGAATAAATAGTATATCATATTATATAAAAGCAAGAAGGTACGAAGGTGCTGCCATAAAAAAAAACTAACAAAGTTAATAAGACAAATTTAGAAAAAAGCAGTATATTAAAAAATTAAAAAATAAGTGTAATAATACCGTTATATAAAATAGGGAGGAGTTTCACTTCTTTGTATAGCTGTATAGCATATAAGATTTACGCAGAAATTGTAAAAAAAATTTTAAAAAGAAACAAAAAGGAATAATGTGCTAAAGAAAGTCAAGAAGTTTTTAGGAAAAGAAAAGGGACGGTACACTGTAAAACATTTTTGTAAAATTACAAAACTATAATTTTGCAGTGTACAAGTAAAAAAATTTAATTTGTCGTAAATTTGTTTACAGTGTATACACAAGTGTAAAAAATAAATTAAGGAATTATTGCAAAATTTATTATACAAAATATATTTTACAAAATTACATACACAAGAAAATTTACAACTATTATAGTTGGTCCTAAAATTACTCACTATTATAATTGTAATTTTACAAAAATTTTTTACAGTGTAGACATACTTATTTCAAATTATATAGTGCAGAGATGGAAAATTAAAAGTTTTCACCCTTTTTATGGATTTATGGCTATTGTGTAATGCTACAATTCTCGAACGCAAGCGAAGGCGGGCCGCTTGAACATCGACAATGTCCGTTTAAAAATCGGCAGAAAATAATATTAAAAGTCGAAGCGAAGAGAAGAAGAGAGGAATCGGGTATACGATTACGAGCAGATCACTCTGTAACATTGGCGAATATAATAAATTCGAGAGTTTAACCATACGGATTGAGAGTGTTCATTTCTTTTACCCCAGAAACTCTAATTATCTACACACCAAAGTGGTAATTGCCAACGTGATATTTTTTTTTTAGCAATAGAAAATTACTTTTTCATGTTAATGACAACTCAAGAGCTTTGTAGTAATCGAATTTCGGGACACAGACAAATCCGTATCCGGTAGTGAAGTGCGTGAAGGATATTTACATAAGAAACGTCACTGCGACAAATAGTCAGCGGTGCAGAAACCGGCGAAGCAGTCAAATCTTATTCATCTCGAGCATCAGGGACGCCTCGTGGAAGCGTAACACCCGGCGATGACAATATGCAACCACATATCCGTCAAACGGGTATTTTATTTCTGAGCCTGAGATTAGCCGCGTCGGTATGCGTTGCGTATACCGGAATTCACGCCCACTAATCTGGAATTGTGGTTCAGCATCTTGGTCCGCAGGGCTGCGTTCGGAAACATCACTCGAGTGCTCTCGGATATCATTCTATCTTTGTTTCACATAGAACGAACAACAAGGATAGAATGATGTTTCCGAACGCAGCCCAGTTTTCAAGCTGCTGGAATAGCGGCTGATTTGACGAAGTTCAAGTACACGTTGACGGCAATCGGACCGCGTTAAACTATGGAAATCCGCAACATAATTATGCATCCGTTCGCGGAGCAGTTGTACGAGACCTTGAAGAGTGAGTTAATCAAGCGGTTTAATCTTTTGCAAGAACATAAGATGGAGGTTGTTGAACATGAGGAAATAAATGAGGAAATAGATGTCAAAAACTGTCGTAGTCATCTCCGCTATCTCGCGAGAAGCGTAATTGGAGATAAAAGACGATTTGATTGAGTCACTTGCCGGCCTATATTCAGCCACATTTGGTCACTAGAACGAATACACTTGATTGATTAGCGGAGATTGTCGAGCCCACTCAGGTGTCAGCATTTCAGATCACGGAAACCGCGCGGACTCCGACATCTCGTGATGTCGGACCTGAGTACAGAAGATGCAACATTAGTTGAGGCAAAATTAGAGTTGCGCTTCGCATAACTACGATTCTCTTTACAGCAGGAGATTACGGAACAGATGACAGCCATCCGGAGATCTAAAGGCGATCGGTGAAACCGGATCGTTGTGTGAAGTCGGAAGCGTTGTTGCGACCGGCGTTCATCCCGTTCGCGTTAAAGATCGCGTTCACGTGGCCGTGAACCGACCTCTGTGTATATACTCAGAGGATGGTCTGCGAGCCATTACAGAGGTCATCCTATGAACTTTAGCAGCAAATAACACAATTATTAACACATACGGCTCGGTGACTCTCGTACTCAATCTTGGATTAGGGTGCGCATTTATGTAATATTTTGTGATCGCGAACATATTGTGATTGATCATAAGCGCCTATTTTTACGCACATTACGGACTTCCTGTTGACTTGAATTCGCATCTCGTGGATTAGGTGACAAATTTCATCGCGCTAGAACGTTACATACGGTGTAACATCTCGAGTATTAAAACAATTACAAGAGAATTAATTATTGTACCATAAATTGTTGTCTCGATACTCAGCGATAACGAGACTTGAAAGACCGGAGATAATAAAGCATGTACGACACAATATTGAAACGGCACCAAAACCACCCATGGCGTGCAGACCACGGAGACTCGAAATGGATTGTCTGATCATCGCTAAAAGAGAATTTTAAAAGATGGTGGAGAGAGGCACGACCAAAGCTGTTGGTTGTCATTTTTATACTTAATGCCCCGGCCTCTGATACTGAACAGTTTCGCGTGACCTCGTTAGTGTCCGACATCCGCTAAGGGCGCTGGCAGTAACATAGTCCTTTTACAATTTGTTGCCATGGTTGCCATCAGTGCCATGACAGCGTACGATTGCACGCGACAGCAATTGATGACATACATAACAATAAATATGAGTATATTAATTAATCAGAAAATGTTTTTATTATTTTGTTTAATATTTGTAATTTGTAATTTGTAACATTTGTAATACATGTTTAATAACACACGTGTTATATTACAATTACATTATTGAGTGGGAAATTATAACTAACAGGCACGTTACATGTAACTTGGTGTTTGGTAGGTAAGTTCTTTGATATTTTTAGTGACAAAATTGTTTTCTATTTTTATACATTGTACTGTGACAAATGATTCAATTTTAGTTCCGTTACAGATGAGAGTACGTCTAGACCATTTTACTGGTAATTGCAATGTAGTACAAGCTACCAAATCTATAAATGAGAATTTAGGCTTATTTACTGTTTCTTGTGCATTTTCTTCTTCGCACTGTTGTACTATTTCATGTACCATTTGTGTCTGTGAAGTAGCGCTTTATCCACAGTAATTTCCGTCCATGGAAATTGTGATGGTACGGTGCCCTTCCGCAATCTTGGTTGCTTATAATATAACTGGAAAACAAAAATAGTTTTATCTATTTGTGTAGATAAGTACACAAAAATGATACAATAATTGTTTACTTACAACGCCGAGTACTTGTCCATCAGGACCTGTTAGTTCATGCTTCCACAATATATCTTGGGCCATAAAATGTTTTTCACAAAGAGATTGTCCTATCCTATTCGCATTATTAAATTTTTTCTTTGAACTGCATCTTGTCATAATTTTCTTATATTTTCGTCCTTTGGCACAATAAAAAAATGTACTTTCTCTGAATTCGATTTATATCCGGAAGTACGGATATAAATCGAATTCAGGTACGGATCCCGGAGTTATGCAATGTGGCATGCTTCTCGTTTTACTAATTTCTGTAAACGTTCACTGTTTATCAAGATATATTTATCACTATCACTTGCTATCACCATTTATCATTTGCGTGTGTTCACGTGCGTTGCACCACGCTGCACTAGGTTAGAGAGCTATAGGTTTATTCTTGATAACTGCACTGGCATAACTAGTGGTCTGTTCTTTCTAGCTGCACTGTTGCACCGGTGCAATAAGTTAAAGTAAGACAAGTATATTTTTTCTCATTTAACTTATTGCACCAGTGCAACAGTGCAGATAGAAAGAACAGACCATAGCACTGTACTGCTTGCACTGGGTCTAGAGTCAGTTCAGTCAGTGCAGTGAAAAACAGTGCAAAAAGTGTAATCAGTATAGTGCAAATAATAAGTAAGATGTTTTTCTACTGAACAACAGAAGTAAACAGATGTAGGTGGTTTTTGTGATGAAATGATAAAACAATTGTTGCTTTTTATTTGTGAATTATCGTATATTTATAGGAGACAAGTGTTAAAGCATTTGACATCGCCCTTTTTATTATTAATTTATTGACACCATAAATGTATAGTAGATTTATATTATCTAAAGCGTATCTATAGTCAATCGTATTAGTCGTGATACTGACAATAAGTAACTCGAGTTGCTGGCATGTATATTTGTTTTGCAGTATATGATCGGATCGAACGATATGTTATTTCTCTTACAACTTCACTTCGCATCTGAGTTTAGAACCGTAAACATCGCAAATTGTAAGATACAGTCCACGCATATTAAAATAAATAGTCACGTACAATTAGTAAAGTGAACGCAAAGGAACGTTAAAGTTGTTATTAAAATCCCAGACAGCATCAGATATCGTACGAATATTATACTCTCATACGTAATGTACTGTGATCATACCGAATATACGTAAAACATTCATATAACGTCTCAGTAGAATGTCATTTTGATATATCCTCAAGATAAACTTAGAATATAGCGACTGAACTTCGCAACTCCTACCGAATATACTGAGATTATATCTAATATACTCAAAACATCCGTAAAATATCCTATGATATATCTCATGTATATCTATCACATATTTCCAAAATATCCACGTAATATCGAAAGTGAATCATGTCAACGCTATCTATGATCTGTAACGTTACGCATTTTCGTCTGCCGTGTGATGCAGACACGTGGTGAAGTGTAGGGTGTGAACGTGCGAACACGAACTCACGGACAACGTGGTTTTCTCAGGAATTACGCCCAGATAACTCTGGTATGTACATAAGATATAATATAGTAACGTAAACTATAATAATATATATATATTGTATATATACATATATTATTTAGGTTATAACCTACAATTATCTGAGCATAATTTCCCAAAGCACCTCAGCGTATTCAACAGATATTACGATTCATTTCTCGCGATAGCTTCCTGATGTGCAAAATGATTAATTCCTCTTCTTATTTCTTCTTGCTAATTCTGTATGTTTAATTCCTTGTTCCTTATTCCTCTCATTATGCATGAGCCCATATAATGTGAACATACTGTAGACATATTGTAAATATACTGAAGATATACTTTAGACATACGTATAACATTCTTAAGATATATTCGGTATATTCTCATAAACTGCCAGCGAAATTCTATGGGATAAGGCAACGCGGACATAGTACGTTATGAGTATATACTCGCCATATCACAGACGTATCTCTAATATTATACGAATATTGCAATATACTTTCGCAATATCCTATTATCGTTCTCATAATCTACATGTGCTGTCTGGGATCCTATCACAAACGTAAAAAAAAAAAACGTTCTAAAATACAAAAACAACAAGATAACAATAGAAAACACTGAAGAAGTAGCAAAAATACGAAGGTTTACACACTTGACTGTGATTGTAATTCCAAATATGTTTTTGTTTCTATTTTAATTACAATAATAAGATAGTATAGTTTTATGTATATTTTACTAAAATAAATATAAATACAATATTTTATTGTATAAAATATTATATACATGCAATTTATTCCTCTTTTTAATTTATATAAAATAACACATTTAATATAAAATAACACATTGGTGCAATTATTTATTTTGAATTCTTATTATTAAGTTAATTGAAGACATAATTGATTTCGTTTTTGTGTGTCCGTTTTATTCCAAATAGCACAAAATATTATCATAAATATTTATAAATATTTTACAAAGGACCCCGCACATATCTTATGGAAAAGTGTTCCCGGTCAAATTAGCTGAAAGTGAGATATAATGTACTCCATGACGTGCTGATCAAATATGTCCATAAGACCAGGGTCTGAAAATCTCTACATTTTGATATACGGAGCTTTGAATGTTGAAAATATGGCATTTTTTATTATCGTGTTTCGTAAATGATTGGGTTCCATGATGCGGTGGGCCGTACTATAGCTAACATACATGTATATACACTATATACATATATACATGTATATACACATGCACTATAGTGTATATGTACTATACACTATACTACAGTACTATACTACAGTACTATACACTACATGTATATACACTATATACACTATATACACTCTATACACTATATACACTATATACATATGTATGTACATATGTATATACCCAAATAGCACTGGATGTTCCAAGGACATTCATTTTAAGTCCAATTCAGGTCCGCATGTCCATGGACATAAAATAAACATTCATAGGATGTCCATTATTGGAATTGAAACGGATGTTCTATTTAGAACACTTGGACTTACTTTTATATAATTTATCTTTATTATTTTTATTATATATATACATATATATGTATATATATTATTTACAATATTTATAATTAACATTAACTTATAAATAATAATAAATTATATTATTTATAATTTTTAAAAGATTCATTTTAATTGTTCTACTTTTAGATATAATATGAAATAATATGAAATAATACGTATTATTTTTTTATTATTAACATTATTATTATTTATTGGTATTTTTTAAAATGTTTGTTGTAATATATTATTGTTTCTTTTTTGTTTTTTATCGTTTTGTTTTTTTATTTTTATTTCTTTTTCTTTTTCGTTTTTTTTGTTTCTTTTTCCAAACAAAAGAGGGACACAGCAATTGGTCCGGGTCAAGCGCTGTCTCTGTCTAACCAGTAGCATAATGGGCGCTAGACAGAGAAAGAAATTGACCCGGATCACGTCTCCTCTTTGTCTTTCTGCCGGACACTTTTCAAGAGCTTTTTGCAGGAAATGCGCAGTCCATGCTTTATGTCGATGATTTTTACAAAATGTGGATAACTATTGCAACAAGCCCTTTAATTGAAAAAGGCCCAAAAGAAATAATCAAACCCCAGATAGCACCAGATATCGTACGAATATTATACTCTCATACGTAATGTATTGTGATCATACCGAATATACGTAAAACATTCATATAACGTCTCAGTAGAATGTCATTTTGATATATCCTCAAGATAAACTTAGAATATAGCGACTGAACTTTGCAACTCCTACTGAATATACTGAGATTATATCTAATATACTCAAAACATCCGTAAAATATCCTATGATATATCTCATGTATATCTATCACATATTTCCAAAATATCCGCGTAATATCGAAAGTGAATCATGTCAACGCTATCTATGATCTGTAACGTTACGCATTTTCGTCTGCCGTGTGATGCAGACACGTGGTGAAGTGTAGGGTGTAAACGTGCGAACACGAACTCACGGACAACGTGGTTTTCTCAGGAATTACGCCCAGATAACTCTGGTATGCACATAAGATATAATATAGTAACGTAAACTATAATATATATATATATATATATATATATATATATACATATATTATTTAGGTTATAACCTACAATTATCTGAGCATAATTTCCCAAAGCACCCCAGCGTATTCAACAGATATTACGCTTCATTTCTCGCAATAGCTTCCTGATGTGCAAAATGATTAATTCCTCTTCTTATTTCTTTTTGCTAATTCTGTATGTTTAATTCCTTGTTCCTTATTCCTCTCATTATGCATGAGCCCATATAATGTGAACATGCTGTAGACATATTGTGAATATACTGAAGATATACTTTAGACATACGTATAACATTCTTAAGATATATTCGGTATATTCTCATAAACTGCCAGCGAAATTCTATGGGATAAGGCAACGCGGACATAGTACGTTATGAGTATATACTCGCCATATCACAGACGTATCTCTAATATTATACGAATATTGCAATATACTTTCGCAATATCCTATTATCGTTCTCATAATCTACATGTGCTGTCTGGGACCATAATGAGTCCAAAATTTGGTTTATTTCAGACTTTCTATGAATGTCCGAAATTGTGACAAACGTATATCCTATGGACGTAATAATAAATGTATATGATCTATATAGTTAACCATCTAATTAATCATTTGAACGCTTCAAAGATTAGTGCTAAATAGATCGCAATTTCCATCAAATTATTAAGGTTATGGAAAAAGGTAAATTTAACAATGAAATTAATAAGTAAATAAATTAATGCTATTTATTTTTAATATGTTTTGCAAAATTTAATTACTTTTATAAAAAATAATATAGTCGCGTCAGTTTACATATAGGTATATGTAGACAATAACAAGTACCCATATCGATGAGTCAAATTGGCGTAGCAGGTAGAGTACAAGGTTCGTAATCCTAAGGTCCCGGGGTCAAACCTAGCAGCGGCAAGTAAGAATAAAATAAAAAATTACATAATTTAAATTTAATTAATTAATAAAAATTTATTCTAAATGTAGTATGTGCTGTTGATAAAAATAATTTTAAAAAAATGAAATTTTTATTTTATTTTATTTTTCTTTGTAACTGTTGTGTAACGGTTAGATAACATGTAATTATAACATGTTATATTGCTGAGTTGGAAATTGTAACTTACGTGTAAGTTACGTGTAATTTCAGAGTAACGTAACCTTATATTCGGTTACATTGCTGTTACACTGCTGCTATATTACTGTGTTCACTGGGTATAATCAAAGATTCGCCAATGGCGAACACAATTTTGATTGGTCACTTGAGTCACATGGTTTATCCGCCATTGCGTACCCACGCTGGGCGAGGAAGAGGGGAGAGTGCTCTGTGTTGAGCAGTATAGGTTAAAGGAATATCCCAGATAGCCAAGCGAGATTAAGCATATCGGGCAAATTAATGCACTGCATGTATGTTGTGAACTTGCCCACAATTTGCTGTCATTGTAATTTAACGTGGAACAAAGTTAACATCAGGAGAGCAAATAACCTTCATGAGTTTATAAAATTATAAGTGCATGCATTGAAGAATAATAAACTTGTCACATTGACAGCAATTGTGCATGCATGTTGACAACTTGCCGTCAGTTTGTTGAATTCTAATGTAGAATTTTACATGATGTCAGAACAACAGACAGTTTCAGGAAACACCTTGGCTTTAGATTGATAAAATTAATAGGGAATAAGTGACAGCAAAATAACAACACGTTGCCTTTATTTGGCTATCTGGGATGTGTCAGAACCCAGACAGCACCAAATATCGTACGAATATTCTACTCTCATACGTAATGTACTGTGATCATACCGAATATACGTAAAACATTCATATAACGTCTCAGTAGAATGTCATTTTGGTATATCCTCAAGATAAACTTAGAATATAGCGACTGAACTTCGCAACTCCTACTTAATGTACTGAGATTATATCTAATATACTCAAAACGTCCGTAAAATATCCTATGATATATCTCATGTATATCTATCACATATTTCCAAAATATCCGCATAATATCGAAAGTGAATCATATCAACGCTATCTGTGATCTGTAACGTTACGCATTTTCGTCTGCCGTGTGACGCAGACACGTGGTAAAGTGTAGGGTGTGAACGTACGAACACGAACTCACGGACAACGTGGTTTTCTCAGGAATTACGCCCAGATAACTCTGGTATGCACATAAGATATAATATAGTAACGTAAACTATAATAATGTATATATATATATATATATATACATTATTAACCTACAATTATCTGAGCATAATTTCCCAAAGCACCCCAGCGTATTCAACAGATATTACACTTCATTTCTTGCGATAGCTTCCTGATGTGGGAAATGATTAATTCCTCTTCTTCTTTCTTCTTGCTAATTCTGTATGTTTAATTCCTTGTTCCTTATTCCTCTCATTATGCATGAGCCCATATAATGCGAACATACTGTAGACATATTGTGAATATACTGAAGATATACTTTAGACATACGTATAACATTCTTGAGATATATTCGGTATATTTTCACACACTGTCAGCAAAATTCTATGGGATAAGGCAACTCGGACATAGTACATTATGAGTATATACTCGGCATATCACAGACGTATCTCTAATATTATACGAATATTGTAATATACTTTCGCAATATCCTACTATCGTTCTCATAATCTATATGTGCTGTCTGGGAAATTATAAGGTAATTCAATCTCTGCACTTTCGAGGGTTACTATATTTTGATGATACACTCAGGAAGAACAAGAAAAATTAAATTTGCATCTGTTATATGGCTGCGTACAACTTGGAGCAGGCTCGCATTGTTTACTATCTCCACTACTCCAGACCCCAGCCCCAGACCTCAGCCCCCGGCCCCAGCCCCCATCCAGTCTCCATATGGGTACAAGATGGTGGATAGCAGTCATGGTGGGAGGCCATTGGCGCATCTTTGATTATAGGTCTTTAGTCTGGAGTAGTGGAGATAGTAAAAGTAAACAATGCGAGCTTGCTCCAAGTTGTACGCAGCCATATAGCAGCTGCAAATTTAATTTTTCTTGTTCTTCCTGAGTGTATCGTCAAAATACAGTGACCCTCGAGAGTGCAGAGATTGAATTACCTTATAATTTCTGACACATTTCTTTAACCTATACTGCTCAGCACAGAGCACTCTCCCCTCTTCCTCGCCCAGCGTGGGTACTCAATGGCGAATAAACCACGTGATTCAACCCAGACAGCACCAGATATCGTACGAATATTATACTCTCATACGTAATGTACTGTGATCATACCGAATATACGTAAAACATTCATATAACATCTCAGTAGAATGTCATTTTGATATATCCTCAAGATAAACTTAGAATATAGCGACTGAACTTCGCAACTCCTACTGAATATACTGAGATTATATCTAATATACTCAAAACATCCGTAAAATATCCTATGATATATCTCATGTATATCTATCACATATTTCCAAAATATCCGCGTAATATCGAAAGTGAATCATGTCAACGCTATCTATGATCTGTAACGTTACGCATTTTCGTCTGCCGTGTGATGCAGACACGTGGTGAAGTGTAGGGTGTGAACGTGCGAACACGAACTCACGGACAACGTGGTTTTCTCAGGAATTACGCCCAGATAACTCTGGTATGTACATAAGATATAATATAGTAACGTAAACTATAATAATATATATATATTGTATATATACATATATTATTTAGGTTATAACCTACAATTATCTGAGCATAATTTTCCAAAGCACCCCAGCGTATTCAACAGATATTACGCTTCATTTTTTGCGATAGCTTCCTGATGTGCGAAATGATTAATTCCTCTTCTTATTTCTTCTTGCTAATTCTGTATGTTTAATTCCTTGTTCCTTATTCCTCTCATTATGCATGAGCCCATATAATGTGAACATACTGTAGACATATTGTAAATATACTGAAGATATACTTTAGACATACGTATAACATTCTTAAGATATATTCGGTATATTCTCATAAACTGCCAGCGAAATTCTATGGGATAAGGCAACGCGGACATAGTACGTTATGAGTATATACTCGCCATATCACAGACGTATCTCTAATATTATACGAATATTGCAATATACTTTCGCAATATCCTATTATCGTTCTCATAATCTACATGTGCTGTCTGGGAAGTGACCAATCAAAATTGTGTTCGCCATTGGCGAATCTTTTATTATAGGTCTTTAGCCTGAACTGGCTTGCACTGGTCGGGAGTATCCCGTTTGGACACGTAACGATTGGACACCGCTCGATTGGACACGCACGATTGGACACGCACGATTGGACACCGCACGATTGGACACCGCACGATTGGACACCGCACGATTGGACACCGCATTATTGGACACCGCACGATTGGACACCGCACGATTGGACACCGCATTATTGGACACCGCATTATTGGACACCGCACGATTGGACACCGCATTATTGGACACCGCATTATTGGACACCGCATTATTGGACACCGCATTATTGGACACCGCATTATTGGACACCGTACAATTGGACACACACACACATTTACGTGTGTGTATGCAGATTTCTAATACAGTTTGCATGGGTTAGCGACTTGGACGGGGTGGGTGCGGGAGGGGGGGCCGAAGGCCCCCCTTGCACCCCCCCGTGTGTGTGTGTGTGTGTGTGTGCGTGCGAGCATTTTCTGCACCACATAGGTTTGAAACTTTCCACGCAAAACGAGATGCTCCTAAAAATAGATCGTATATAGATATTTAAAATTCAATTTTTTTTCTGGCAAATCGAAGCTTTTTTCTGCCAGATATTTCTAAGCTTAGATAATCTGTCATATGATATATAAATGTTATTCACTAGAAGACTGCGGTGTCCAATAATGCGGTGTCCAATCGTGCTGTGTCCAATCGTGCGGTGTCCAATAATGCGGTGTCCAATAATGCGGTGTCCAATCGTGCGGTGTCCAATAATGCGGTGTCCAATCGTGCGGTGTCCAATAATGCGGTGTCCAATCGTGCGGTGTCCAATCGTGCGGTGTCCAATCGAGCCGTGTCCAATCGTGCGTGTCCAATCGTGCGTGTCCAATCGAGCGGTGTCCAATCGTTACGTGTCCAAAAGGAGGTCACCCCACTGGTCCAGTTCAGTACAGTTCCAGTGCAGCTACCAAGAACAAACCTTTTGTTACTACCAGTGCCTCTAGCGGATCTCTCGGACAATAAGGAGGTCACATTTTTGCTTGAAAATATAAGCGAGTGCCAAAGGCCTGTTAATGTCTAAGAAGGACAAAGAATAACGGTCTTACAGCGATTACAGGACACTGAATCGCTACACGAATGATCCCGGATCGGTATTCGGTCCGACACAATCATGATTTCGTGCAGACCTTGCAGGGTTTTGAGAAGATTTTCACCACGCTGGATCTCGTTCGGACGTATCACCAGATTCCCATAGCAAAAGAAAATCCTGAAAACTACCATCATCATACCATTTGGCACGTACGAATTTTTGTATACTGGTTTGAGAAATGCGGCACAAACGTTCCAGAGGTTCATTGACAAGATCTTGCGGAATTTGGATTTTTGTTACTCCAGATAGCTAGAGAGTCTCTGAGGGAGAGAGTGGCAAACCGCGTCTCTTCTGATTCGATGCGGGCGTTAAGCACGCGGTCACACGATCAGTTGTCGCTCTCTCTTTCTTAGAGGCTTACTAAATAGACAGAAAGACCGCGTCTTTTTTGATTCGATGGGGGCGTTCACGTGATCAGTTTGCCACTCTCTCCTTCAGAGGCTCTCTACAGATAGCACAAGACGTCCTCAGGATCATCCTGAATATGTCCCGGGATGTTCTGGGATCTTGTCAGGATATAATAGTTGTATTATTGTAAATATTTTATATAAATATTTTATGTATAAATTTGACTTCTAAAGTAAATTTAGAATGTTAGATTCTATAATAGTATTAATATAAATTAAAATTTTACTCATGTCTTGAAGACATTTTTGGGATGTCCTGAGGATATATGTATTCTAGTTAAAAACGTTATTCTTAAAATATTGTATAAAGAGTTTCATTAGCTACAAAATGTCTGAAAATAAACTTAAATATAATGACTGTATAAATATCAGACATTTTAGATAGCACAGAATGTTCTAAGAATATGATATCCTGAAAGTCCTCAGGACATCCTAAGACAGTCCTCAGGACATTCTAAAATAATCCTCAGGACATCCTAAGACAGTTTTTAGGACGTCCTAAGAGAGTCCTCAGGACATCCTAAAATAGTATTCAGGGACATCCTGGACGTGTAGTAATTTTTGAAAAAGACAGGTAAATTAATATAGCAAGTGAGAAATCTTTGAATATCGTACGTATTTCTAGAATGTATTGCAAAATTAAATGTGTAAAAATGTTGACTTCAAAGTCAAATTAAATTGTCTACACTTATTGAAACAATATGGTATGCCATAAAAATCGATACATTTATCAAAAATCCCCCCAAAAATCTAAAAAATCTGACAAAAAGTGGTGTTCGGGATTCAGCATGTATTGAGTTTGCGCCGTCACGTCAGATGGCAGCAGTTATCGATCATCGTTCACAACCGGCACATCGATCATAGATCGTAGGAGCACTAGCATGCGCGCCAACACGCGCATAGCACTAGAATCGCTCTCTTTGGTACGTACTCTCGATGGCGGCGGTTCACTCTTGTTCATCGTGCTAGTGCTTCGATATCGTTTGGTGTTCGAACCTATTCGTGAGATCGTAGACGTTTCATCCGACAAATGCTCAAGGAAGGACTCATTCTCATCATCTGTAGAGAGACTCAGCCACAATTCTCTGATACATCAACATCGAGAGACTCAGGGTGACGTCCCATGGCGCGTATTGCGATACGCGCGTATCGGGCGTATCGAACTCTGCAACCAATCACAGACATTCCGCTGCTTTCAGTAGGCCGAAATATGTCTCTTAAGGGCCATCTACAATGGAGTGTTTTAGTCGTAACAACGCTAAATCTACGACCATACTGTCAATAATATAAACGACGTAGCAATAATATACAAGCCGGCTATCATAGAGAGGTGACTAAAAACTAACCCCGAACACCTGAACGCTCATCGTAAGCACCCACTGAATTGACTCAATGTCTGTTGTAGGCCGTAATCAGTAAAACAGTACGTAATGAAAATATTGTTTACGACTACTGCTACGGCCTACAACTCTCCATTGTAGATGGCCCTTTATGTCCCATGAAGCGGATTACGCGGAAGCGGAACGAGCGGATCACCAATCATGGGACTGTTTCAACGGAATTTTTGAAAAGGTTCTATTAGAACGATCCCGTGATTAGTGATCCGCTGATTCTGCTTCCGCGTAATCCGCTCCATGGGACATAAGAGCCACATTTCGGCGTATTGAACATACACACACACAAGCATGCGTGGCCATTTCTAACCTTTTCGTGCCCATAAGAAGTACACAAAAAGTGACAAGAAGGAGTACCACGCGTAGTACTCATAAATCTGAAGAAGTTATAGTAAAAAGAAGTAAATATATACACCGCCCAGTGCACACGTCATGTAACATTATACGACTGTGTATATGTATGTGTGCGATCCGCTCGATTATGAATTTCCGCGGATCGTCAACGTATCAAAAACGGCGGATCGTCTGTCATTGGTTGAAATTTAATACGCTCGATACGCGCGTATCGCAATACGCGCCATGGGACGTCATCCTCAGGGTGCGGTCCCATGAAGCAGATTATGCGGAAGCGGAACGAGCGGATCACCAATCGCGGGATCATTCTGATAGAACTCTTTTAAAGATTCCGTCGAAACGGTCCTGTGATTGGTGATCCGCTCGTTCCGCTTCCGCATAATCCGCTTCATGGGACCGCACCCTCAGACTCATCACGCTACGCGCACGCCGGCGCCGCGTGACACCGGTTCACGGGCATCATCGTCTTCACCGGTAACAATTAATATAATTTCTGCCGAGTGAGTGGACATTATCTCTCAATTATAGACAATCTCATCAGTGCTCTCAGAACTCAGAAAACGCATGTAATGTGTATAAGTTAAGATCTGTAAAATATACGGTACGACTCGGACATCTCGGATTCCACGTGACACGTAATTGTTGTGCAATTAATTAAACACCCTTTCCACGAACGTCCTCTCACCCTGCATATCATCCTTAGGGGCATCCAGCGATCTCTTCGCAGAATCGCGAACAAGTGGTCATTGTTTACTATTTCTGAGGATGTCTTGAGGAAATTCTATGGTATCCTCAGGACGTCCGGTGGACTGTCCTCAGGATGTCCTGAGGACGTCCCAGGATAAAATTAGAACGCCCTCGGGATATCTACGAAGTTCGTCCTGGACGTCCTGAGGACATCCTAAGAACGTCCACTATCTGGGACCTCTAGGCAACATCCTTGTGATGTCATTGTCAAGTGAGGAACACTTGGAACATTTTCGAACATTTGAGCTTACAAAAATATGGAATGTTCATCGATCCGGCAAAATGCGTGTTCGGAAAATCATAGGAAGAATTTCTTGAGTATTTGGTGCCGGGAGAACGAACGTTGAACACATGAGTTCAGGCAATTATAGAGTACTGTTACGTGCCTAAACACGATAAAAATTCTCTTTTTAAAATATTTTTAACTAATTACCCTGTACAAACTGTGTCATAAAACTATCTCGATATATCATCCAAGATCTTTACTTATTGATAACTTTTTTCCATCTACGGTCTTTTTAAACTTAATATTTGTCTGTTTCCTTGTCCTGTAAACATCTCTGCATCCCACCTAAACTATTTTTTATGACATAGATATCAACAGGGTTGGGAAGTAACGCGTTACTTGTAACGTTGTTAGGACGTTATATTTTCTTTTGTAACGAGTAACGAAACGCAGTTACTTTTATCATTACTTTAAAAAATATGGCCGGTACATAAACGTGGAAATACTTGCCGTCTGGTAGAAAGCAAGAAGACTAGAGAACAGGAGAGAAAAAGAATTTTCCGCATAAAAAAAAATTTATCTTAGAAAAAGATTTCTTTTTGCATCTAAAGAAGAATTCATAATTGGGGACATAAAAAAATTACTAAAAGAATTATTTTGGATTCTTTGTGTTATCTGGATAATAGATATATGAAATAAACATTTAAAGTGTACAAAGTATATAAAAAATGTAATATGTAATATAGATATGTACTGAAAATATATAAAAGTATTTAAAAATAAATATTTTCCAATTTTATATTCTGTACGTCTTAGTATCCTATTTTATAAATCTGTCTTATCATTAAGAAAAAAGTAACGAAAAGTAACAATTTTTCGTCATTTTTAAAGTAACGGTAAGGCGTTACTTTTTACGACCGGTAACGAGTAACGATAACAAGTTAATTTTTATCAAGAGTAACGATAACGGTAACGAGTTACTTTTAAAAAGTAACTTTCCCAACCTTGTCTAAGTATCATCGATATCATATTACATATTATTTATACATTTAATAATATAATACTTAATTGTATTCTATACATATAGTACACATGCGGACAGAAATGCCTGGCCATACGAAGTTAGCTGTATTCCAGCGATTTCTACAGCGCATGCATGGGCACCATGGGCGCATGTAACCTATTTTATATAGAAATCGAAACATAGTTAACTTCGTATGGCTAGACATTCCTATCCGCGTGTGTACGTCTCATCTTAATTATATTCACGTGAACGTTACAATATCTCAAAAATATCATATGATTTTGTGTGGCTATTCTGTTCTTGCAACGTCCTTCAGTAAGAGTGTGCTATATGAGATTTGATAAAGATACATACATTTTGTTGTAATAAAAATATATAAATAAATTCATCTTTTAATAATTTTATTTGTATAAATTTATTAATTATAATTATTAAAACGTATTGAAAAATATATTTTAAAAACAAAGTGTACAAAATATTTTAATTTTGAGTATTTTTTAATTTTTTGCGCTTTTAATTTCTTTATTTTTTAATATATCTACATTTAAGAAAATAAAACATGTTGCAATTCAAGAAATTTGAAAAAACGTTTTGTTATTAAAGTTTTAAACACTTATTAATATATTATAGATGTGATGAATAAAAAGTATTGTCTTACTAATAAATGCAGTCGTATAACGTTTTGAAATGTTTCCACATCTTTCAAAGATGGCAATTTCATTATTATCTTTTAAGTCATCATAAACGAGCTGAAGTTGTTCCATTAAATATCTTAACTATTTGTTAAATAAAATATTATTTGAATTATACATACTTTTTATATTATAACAAGGGAAGCAAACTCTAATGGTTGCAAAATTATATTGTAAATATTTATTAAAATAGATATAACTAACTTACTTTGTCACTGTTAACGTAAAACGAATTGTATGTAATGGCTAAAGTAATAAAACCAAATGACAAAGAAAAAAATTTTAAGACATAATCTGCAGAACATTCGGATGTCACAAGTGTTGCAAACTGTAATTAAAAACTTTTTTAGATAATAAAAAGGATAGAAGCATTATACATGTCTTTATCATTTACTCTTTTAAACATAAATCTGACCATACATTATATTAATGTTTCGTTTATTGAAATCAAGTTTTTGCAACAATTTCTGTTGTTAAAATCCTTGGCTAATAATAAATTATTCTATTTTTTAATAATATTAAACAAAAATAAATTGTACTTATTTAGAAATAATGCTTTAATTATTTAATAATAAATTTAGATTTATTAATATTATTAAAAAGATTAAATCCCAGTAAGCAAGCTATCATTAGTACAACGTGTTATTACAATGATATTTTATAACATGTAACGTTTTTACATGTATAGATTTTATTGTTGTATACAATGTTATTGTAAAAAATGTTTTAGTAAAACATTAAAAATAATGTTCGAAGGAAACATATATTGAAAACGTTCGTGAGGCCTTAAAGTAAAAAAATAGAAATTTGGTAAAGTAAGCATGCTCAGAATAATCTTTTTGTGTATAAGTGCTAAGGTTTGCAACAAGTATTTGATTATCTTTAACTTATAGGACATAAATTTAATAAAACAGTTTTACTTTAAGTATTTATTTTATATATTTTACTTAAAAAAACTGTTATTAAATTGATTAAATTGTCTTATAAATTAAAAATAATCAAATACTAGTTGTATAAATCTCGGTACTTATACACAAAAGGATAATTCTGAGCGTGCTTACATTAACAAATTTCTATTCTTTTACTGTGAGCCCTTATAAAACGTTTTCAATATATGTTTCTTTTGAACATTATTTTAAAAATATTTTTTTACTGATATTTTAGTTTTCAAATTAATAAGAAAGTCCCCGAGTATTAAAATAATCCTCTATATTATGTAAGATAAGAAAACGTAGTCAGAAAATAGTAGTCGATATACCTGAAATATAACAGCAGTTACAATAATAACGTAACAACAAAATAAATAAAATCGAGCAAATTTCGATTGTTGATAAGGCCATAGACCAACTATCAGCAAAAAAGTACGGTTAAGACTGAAATACTTGTCTACGACACTGGTCATGTTTCTACTGACATTAAATGCGTTTATAAGAGATAAAAGAAACGAAAGTACTCTTATTCCTCCCCTATTAAGTATAAAAGAAATATAAATGTCTTTAGTTTTTACATTTTCTCTTTTTTAAAAAATGTTAAAGTGTTTTAATATTGCTTTAATATATTTTCTACAATTTAGTCTAATCTTGCAGTTATAAGGTAATACAAAATATTTTCATGTGCAATTGAAGCACTCGCAACTTAACGCTATAGCGTGTATATGATAGTTGCTGCCGATTACATCGATCCAATGCCGAAAGAACATCAGATGTTTCTTTCTCATGGAATATCTTTCTCATGAAAAATTTTGAAATAAAAGTTACGCACGCGCATAAACTTATCAATAGGTCATTCAGTTTTGTTCTTTCATGAGGTGCAGACGCAAGTTACCATTAAGAATATTCAAAATAGAAAAATTATTTATTATCAGATTGTAATGTAAGACATATATTATTTATCGTGAAATAATTTTAGTTTTTATGTATTTTCTTATATGTCAACGTTTTCGTCATTTTCTGTTAAGAACTAAAATATATTAGAATATAATAATGTATGTACATTGTGCGTGCGTGCGTGCGTGCGTGCGCGCGCGCGCGTGTGTGTGTGCGAGCGTTCGTGCGTGCGAGCGTTCGTGCGTGCGAGCGTTCGTGCGTGCGATCGTTCGTGCGTGCGAGCGTTCATGCGTGCGAGCGTTTGTGCGTGCGAGCGTTCGTGCGTGCGTGCGTGCGTGTGTGCGTGCGCGTATATTGTTACGCGCACCGCCCGATATACTTTTTGACCCGAGTCAGCTGTCCGATTACGAATATCGATCGGCGGCAGCAGGCAACTAATGCTAAGCAACAAAATGAACAACTAGTTGAAAAGAGATCGCAGCCTTATTCGGACGTGTCTCAACATTACTCTGTACTTGTTCTGAATAAAGTTCTTTGGTTCGTTCGGAAAAGTAAATGTGTGTTTTCTCTTCCGTTTGAAAAATGGCAGAAAATAATATAGAGTCGTTGAACGCGGAGTGAAGAACAGAGAGGTGGGTTGTACGATTGCGAGTAGAGCGGACACGGATTACTAGGTCACATTTGGCGAATATAATAAATTTGAGAGTTTAACCATATGAATCGAGAGGATTCATTAAACTTCTTTTGTCTCAAAAGTTATGATTACTTACACACTATAGATTTAAAAGCGATTTTTGATTATATAAAAGGAATTGTGAAGAATTTTATAAGAAATAAGAAGTAGCTGACGATTGAAAAAAAAAATTTACAAGAACACCAGAGTGATAATAAGGACAAAGAACGGTTTGACTGAAGTTTTTAGTACGACGAAGGGAATTAAACAAGAATGTATCATGAATCGTCTGCTTTAATTTTAATCTGTATATAGCGAATCTATATGGATACTTGGGAGAAAGAGGAATAAGATGTTTCCTAAAATTAGAAAACGAGAGGATTTAGTCACTAGCGTATACATATAACAAAGGTGATTGTATTCAATAGAAATGGGAAAGAGAAGGAAAAATGGAAGTGGGAAAATGAGGAGTTAGAAAAGGTAAGGACATTCAAATATCTTGACTTTAATAGGAAAGGGGAATGTAAAAATTATAAATAAAAGAGTTACCAAAAAAGAGAAAGTTGGCAAATAACAAGGTTTTGGTTCTAGAAGAAAGGCTTTGTAAAAATAATTTAGTAGATGATTGCTGTTTAGCCTTTAGAGAACCGGCTTATTTTGAACGACTTTTTTTAGTTTTAGTGCTAGAAAACTTTCGTCTCCGTCAGTTAATTGATCTCTGAAAAATATAACATCGCTCTAGCACCTACAGTGAAAAAAAATGTTGTAAAATCAATGAAAAAGCAACTTGTTTCAATTAAACGGTGTAGTTGCGGGCTGCCAACTAAATAAATGATTCATACAATATATTTGTTATTGATTGCAATTTCTATAATGCATATTAAACGAATTGTGTATATATATGAATCAATGACATATAATATTGTAGTGAATGGTTTATCCCACTATATTTTGTTGGTATGACAAGTTTTTAAATAATTTGATGCGCGTTTGTAGCATACAAGCACCTCTTGTATCAAAAGTGTGAAAGTGACAGTTTTCATCTGATGTGAGAGATCGATGACGATGACGTTTCTTACATGAAAATTTTGACATTTGGACTTTGCGTCGTGATATCTCCCCTCATAAGATACGTCGAGGAAAAATAAAAATAGTTTTCTGATACAAATTGACCCCACGCTTTCGATTGAGCCTAGTTAGAACTCGATCTGTTTAGCCGTTTCTGAGATCCGATAATTTTGGCTGCTCGCAAGTCGTGTACTCGCGTAAAACAGCACGGTCAGGCTCGCGCTACGGTTTACCGACAAAAAGTTAGTAATATCTTTGTTCCTACTATATCTTTTTATTTCTTTTATAGATTTGGAAATTCTTCTCCAGAATAAAAGAATACGCATTGCTACCAGTCCGTGGAGTGGAGTTTCCTCTAAAAACGGGAAAAATTCTTAATTTGCTGTCACATCGTATAACAATGTTTACTTAATATAAAAGATCTACGGTTTGTACTTACAAAATTTGTATTTACAGACTAGTAGACGACGAGAACAAAAAGTATTGAGTTTTCGAAAATTAGATTTTAGTGCCCAAGATGAAATTGTGAAACAAAAATTTAGATTATATACGCGTAAAAAGTCGATAAGTAGAGCAATAAAAAAAAAATATTTTTTGTTCTCGATATAAAGTTCAATTCACAGATGGATATTAATATGTGTATTTTGATTCTGGAAAAGAATTTCCAAATCTATAAAAGAACATATATACACAGAAAGAAAATGCTGTTGTATCAATTAAATCAGTGTAATTGAAATTAATATTATTAAAGTAACCATCAATATTAATGAACGAAAATAAGCAATAATTGTTTTAATAATCGTGACAGTTGGTTTAATAATATCAATGCTTTTGGAAAATGTAATTGAATGATCGATAAATTTATATATTTCAATTACATATTTTTTTATTAAAATTACATATGCAATTAATAGTTTTGTTTATATGTAGTTGAATTCTATGTAATTCATATAATTATGTCTGTTGTCAATTCAACTATGTAAAATAATAAAAACAAATCAACCGCAGAGTTGAGGGTACTTTAATTAATTCAAAAGCATTACTTTTTCTTAATTTAAATACAATGTATTTTATTTGTATATTTTTTATATATTAGAACAAGAATTTGTCAGATGTTATATTGACTCCTTATTGCATATATTATACAATTATATCTTTAGAAGAAATGGAAATGTGTTTATTTTAATTACATATGAACTTGATACAATCAACACATGTAATTATTAATGTTGTTGTGTATATGTAGATAAAAATATTATTAAGTATACGTTATAATTGCATCAAGCGTATGTGTAATAATTATAAAATCTTTTTACTCCCGGTAAATGAATTAATACATATGATTCAATAATATTGAAGTAAAATATATCAACAATACAAACATAAAATATATCATTCAAGTAATGCTATCAACTCAATTACGTGAAATAATTAAAACAAAACAACCAAAAAGTTAATGCTATTGTAATTTATACAAAAACATTATGGTAGAATGGAAATAAGATGCATTTAATGTTTAATATTGTTAAACATTGGTTCAAATCATTTATGTATTGTGTCAATAATAAATAGGTTTGTGTGAAGTATATTTTATTCTTAGGATGGCATTCTTCTCACTCAGCGCTACGTAGCGTGTCATTTCGTAAACAACATCCACTGTTTTATGAATAAAAATAGTTCGTCAAGAGCGCGGAAGAAAGCGAGATTTTGCCATCGACATATAATACTAAACTGAAATATGTCAGTCTATAAAAGAGACTGAGGAGGATAGAATTATGAAAACTCTTATTTAAGAAAGGTAATGTTTTAATTAAATTAAATTTATTTTAGATAAAGTAGAAAAAATTTATTAAATTAAAAATTAAAATTAATGCATGCACATTTAGTGTTGAACCTATGCAATTATTCTTTTATTAAAACAAATTTTGTTTGTAATTGTGTGTAAAAATGTTTTTAAAACAAACATTTTTTTATTTTCAATACAAAAATCAATTTAATCATATGCATAAATTATGCAAATATATAACTTATACATTTATTTGTATATTTAATCAAATCAAATATAAGTTGTATATAATTAACATTGAAATACAATTGTAATGTTTACATTTAGCATTATTAAATAATTATAGAGTATTTAATTCTCAACTTTAAAAATGTGTTACACTCTGATATGTATTCACTGCAATATTATATGTCATTGATTTATATGTATACATAATTCATTTAATATGCATAATTAAAATTACAATCAATAACAAATAAATTGCCTGAATCATTTATTTAGTTGGCAACTCGCAATTACACTGTTTATAATTGAATCAAGTTGTTTTTTCGTTGATTTTACAGTTTTTTTTCAGTTTACGAAATCTTATTAATGATGTGCACGAATGACTTTATATTTTCGACCTCGATCAAGTTTGAGAGGCAGTCCAGCATTGCATTAATGTGTAATTTATACTTAATCTTTAGTTATTGACAAATTACTTAATGTGGATATTTATAAAACCTTTTATTGTGGATTATTATAAAACTCCAAAATTAAAAAAGCTATTTATTAAATTTAATATATTTTTACCAAACAATGCATCCATAGAAAGATTATTTAATATTGTCACCTTCCAATAATCTGTGATGCGTAATTTATCCACAATTTTTTAAATAATTATAATTTTCTTTAGAAGGTTTAAATCTATAAAAAACATTATATGATATAATGTTTAGAGTGCTAAATTCATTAAAAATTAATAAAGTATATCGATAAAATTTATAGTGAATTTGTATCTTGTAATTTAGATAATTTTGATTTTTATGATTTATGTAATTTTGTAAGAACACTTGTTTAAAATTATTGCATTAAACATAAATTGGGCGTATAAAAAACATTTAAATTTGACTCTACCTATATGTTTAAGAAAAATGTTAAGAAAGTAAAAAGGATGTTAACGATTTTGGCCCTTTTCTTATAAAAATGTAATACAAAACAATATTAAATTGATCAGTAATTAATTCTTATTTCAACTATTAAAAGCACTATTGTTAATACTTTTAAAACTTGAAATATGTAATAATTGCTAGCTAAATTAATACTGCCCACTATTATTTTTATAAGTGTTACAAGTAAAAGTAAAAAAAAAAACAGTTTTTTTTATGGAAGGTGACCTCTTGAATGCGACAATAAAATTATTAAAAAAGTTATGGAGAACATCTTAAAAATTGGACAAGAACTGGTTTGAATTGGTTTTATATTTTATTTTTTATAAATTTTCTTTGTTTTAATTTTTTGGAATTTTTGTATATTTTAACTTTCTCTTACTGATTTTTACATTCTAGTAAATTAAAAATAAATCAAATTGTTATGTTATATTCTTTAAATTGATATATTTCTATATACATCATCCAAATTTCTAAAATAAACCATGTTTTTGCTTAATTTTTAAGATATTTCTTAAGTTTTACAAAATTTCCAACAATTTTATTGTATTAAAAAAATCAAAATCTACATACATAACGGTTTACTTATTTTATTTATCTACTTTAGAAACTAAAATTAGTCAAATAATTTTTATTTGCATTTTGATCGTATTAAAATTAAAAAAATTTTTGGTTTCACAAAATTAAAATTAATTTACTCCTTTTATTAGCATTTTAAATAAAAAATATTTTACAAACAAATTTTTTATCTAATCTTTATTTTTAAACCTTCGCATACACATTCATTTTTCCAATCTTCGCATATACACTAGATAGTTGTCACCAATGGCAATTTTCAAACAGCTATTTTTATAAAAATAATTCTTTTTGCTCAAAAAGAATTCATAATTGGTGACATACAATTGAGTTCTCTTTTAAACTCTCTGTACAATCTGGTTTAATATTAAAATTTAACGGAAAGAGTAACAAATCGTTACTTTTTAAATAACGGTAACGGTAACGGTAACGAGTTGCTTTTAAAAAGTAACTTTTCCATTCCTGATTATATAATGTAATATTAAAATGCGCACACAACAATAAACACTACTTGTTTACATTTCTATTAATTTTAAGAGAAATAAAAAAGGTAAAAAGTAACCTTATATTTTAGTATATATAATTTATAGACGTTATAATTTATAACATTATTGAAAAATGAAAAAGTGTCAACTGCAATTAATCGTTAAAAATTAATAAAATTATAATTATCAAATAATTATAATTTTATTAATTTTTAACGATTAATTGCAGTTGACACTTTTTCATTTTTCAATAATGTTATAAATTATAACGTCAAATGATAAAAGGTGGTTCCCCATTAATTGCAGCTGACACTTCTTCATTTCTCAATATTGTTACATGATTACCGTCGACGTAATGTACTTGAATCATATTTTGAGTAACCTTAAATAATTATATTTTTTATTAATCCCAGAAGTTTTGATGACTTATTGCAACAAAAAATAAATTATTATAAGTGCAACTTTAAAAAAATACCTTATGCAAACCATAATCTTCATCCGCCATTGATATATGTAATGGTTGTGTAGGTTTTAGCAAAATTATGGGAGATTTAATTGGTGGCAAGGTAGAAGGATCGTAGTGTCGAATAGCGGATGAATGTTTATAAACTGTGATACACAGCGTTTTTAAATTTGCTGGAGACAGTAACGTATTCATAACTAAAAACGATCTTGCAAAAATATCGTATCGCTCCTTCCAAGTATTACATTTCTCCAATTCCATTACAATCTGTTATATTATACATTTTTCAAAATATAAAAGTTTAAATTAAAACAAAAACCCATAAATTACAAATTATAAAATAGGAAATAATATTGATAATAATTTCCACAAAGAATAAAAAGTATTGTATAAATGTACAATAAATTTTAACTTATAAAACTAAGAAAACGATTATACCTTTTTACTAGATCCGGGGGAATAAATTTCCATAATATTAGTTAAAATGACAAACTGAAGATCCGTATCGTTAGAATTTGAGGTAAAATTTTTGTACATCATTTTCATTTGTGCAGGAGTGCCGTCGATAAGAACCAAACGACCTTTGAATTTCATGGCTTCCAATTTTCTTGTTAACTCAATTGCAATAATAGACCCGAAGGAATATCCTACCATTACAAAGTCTTTTCCGCCTTTTAATTTTGGTAATATATGCTGTAAAAATAATAAAGTAAATAGTAAAATATTTCTTGAATTTTAGATCTTATACAATAAAATAATAAAAACTCTATACAATTAAAATATAAAATTATTAGTGCATTTGCTTACATTGGTAAGACGATTAGTTGTTTCCAATATGACATCTGTTGCATCAATATTATTTATGCTATAATGCAAAGATGTTGCTGAAAATTTAATATTTGCTGTTAAATGGTTAAATACCGTTCCACATCCATCAATTCCTGGTACAAGAAAAACTTCAGTCGTAGTATTCTTTTTTTTAGTCGAAAGTTCGAAACAAATTTTGGAGATATAATCTTCGTCTTTTACAATACCAACTAAAAGTTTTATGACATTTGACTCTTCATCAAGATCCTTTTTATTCTGCGCATTATTATCACTGACATCTATTTTGGACATGTTATTAAGTTTCGCAAAAGTGAGATTAGATATCTCTTGTGAAGTAAGAAGTATATCAAATTCTCGCTCCAAAGTTTGTTTGACTTCTACGTTCATCATGGAGTCCATTCCAAGTTCAGCCAGAGATGTATGTTGACTTACAACTTTCATGTCTTTTATATCTGTAATACAAATAGAAAGTTACTTTAACTTGAAGTATAATGTACTACTACTGGTTAGGTAAAATAAAATGATATACTGAATAAATGATATAGTAAATATGTAAAAGAAAAAAGTAAGTTTACATCTACCTAAAATACCGGCGACAGCTTCTGTCGGACTTCCATGTCCGATAGATCCCAATTTCTTTTCAGCTACTATCATACTACTCACAACAGGGTGGCTTTGAAGTAAAAATTTATCAAGTTCGTCAAGACAGTAGGATATTTTTTGTTGTAAGGTACCACCGATAATCACTTCCTTATCGTCCTCCTGCATGTCAGCGACGAGACCCACGTCACCAACAGCTCCCCATTGAATTGCCAATCCGGGTAACCCTTCCTCCGCTCTCTTTTCACACACTCTTTCCATAACAGAGTTAGCCATGCCATAATTCGTCTGTCCAGCATTGCCTCTACCACAGGAAACGGAAGAGAACACTACGAAATGCTTTAGTTTAGGGCAAAACTTTCTGGACAGTTTGTCCAAATTTTGTGTTGCTCGAGCCTTTGACTGAAATGACTCTGCAAATGTCTCGGCCGTTTGATTCTTTAGAACATTATCTTTCAACACTACACCGAGGTTGAATATCGCGTCCACTGGTGCTTTGCTTTCTACAGTTCGCAAGAGGTATTCACAACCTTCGGGATCAGCAACATCGATATTCTTGATGATTAACACATTTACACCATATGATTCCCATAGTCGAATCTTCATGCGTTGGTAACCGTTTTTTATTCCACTTCGTGAAACCAATACTATGTTTCTAGCACCACGAAATATTAGCCAGTCTGTTAATTCCAAACCAAATCCACCCAAACCCCCCAATATAATATAACTTTTGTTCTTGAGACAATAATAACGACGATATGCGATAATGGGCTCATCTAAAGGTTTATTTCTTTCCCGAATATTTATAATAATCTGTAAACATATACATATATTGAAAATAAATATAAATTGTGTATAAAATATTTCTGTGCAACACTGTAACAAATAAATAAATTTTTTTGTTATTAATAATTACATACTTTTCCAATGTGTTTTCCACTCGCCATGTATCTAAAAGCTTCTTCAATATCTGTTTTCGGGAAAACTTTTACTTGGATAGGTTTGATGGTTCCGTTCTTAAGATCATCGTTTATTATTTTATATAATACAGATTTATACTTATGATCATCAATAACTATATTGTCAAATAAAATTCCATGAAAGCTAATACCTTTTTGAAAGTCAAAAGTGCAAAGAAGATTATTAGAAACAAGATCAAATTTTCCGATCTCCAAAAAACGACCGTTTTGAGCTAAACAACGAACGGAGGCAATTAGTTTCTCTTCTGCTAATGAATTCAACACAATGTCAACTCCGCGACCGTTCGTTTGCTGCATTATCATTTGTTCGAAGCTGGTATCTCGAGAATTTCCAATATGTTTATCCAAAATTGTAGGAAACACCTTTTTAATAAAATTGCGTTTGTTGCTTGTGCCTACAGTAGTGAACACTTCGCATCCTTCTTTGAGAGCGACATGAATAGCTGCCTGTCCAATGCCACCAGTACCAGAGTGAATAAGTATTTTATCGCCTTTTCTTATTTTTCCATAAATGTATAAGGCGAGGTAAACTGTACTATAAACGCATGGAACTGTCGCAGCTTCTTCAAATGTCCATGCGTCCGGTACTTTCCAACATAAATCTTTACTTTTTACGACAACATTTGCTATACAACTAAAAAAATTATTTCAAGTCAAGTTTAATTTTTTAATTACAAAAAAAATTTCTTTTTGTTACCAATGCATGAAAAATAGTTCTTTTCTCACGTGTCACTTTACACAAAAGGACAAATGTTTTAACTCACAGGTAACAGAAAATATTTTATGCGACATGTGTGGATTAGCTGTTGCACGCTTGTGCGGGTGGACACACGAGCCAAATACCTATGTCCATATCTCGAACTTACGGGCAATTAGCCGATCCGCACATGTCGCATGTAATATTTTCTATTATCTGTGCGTCGAAATATTGGTCCTTTTGTGTGAAGTAACCGCACTAGTTGCATAAATATCTATTTTAAAATATTATTTACTTAGTATAATTTACTCCCATTACTCGTTGCCCTGTGGCATCGAATCCAACGTATTCCAATCCAATAGGATTACATTCAAATAACCGTCCTCGAGAAAGCGCCATATTATTTATTAATTTACCAGTAGTAAGCATTACATCTTTAAAATTAAGGGATGAATATACAACATGTACTAAGTCTTCACGACGATAGCGGACAGATACATCACTTTCTGTCCAACAAAATGTGCTCAGATGACCACAAATCTGTCGAAAGAGAATAAATTATTTTACATAAGATTACGTCATACATATATTGTATATATACTTACATTGTTAATAAAAAAATTACAAATAAAAATCAGACAACTTAAAATATAAAAGTACATAATGTTATTGCGCATCAACACATTGTCGACGTGCTTTAAAAAGATTTTGTACGTACCGTTTGGCTAACGTGAGCGGTAGGAACAGGTTCAACTTCCCGTCGTGGTAATCGTAAATGTCTGTACGAACCCCAAATTTTATTAGTCCGTAATACATTGACAGTCATGTCTTTCTTCAATTGTTCTAAATAGAAGGGGTCTTGAAGAGAAAATTTCGAAGCCTCCGTGTCTTGAATAAACACACCCCTAACACGTTCTCCACCTGGTTCTTTTCTCAAGCAGTTAACAAAACCCAACAGACCACACTCAGAGTCTCCCTCTCCAACAACTATGATTCTACTATCCTCCTCGAGTTTGTTTTCGCCACTTACAAACGGTTTTAAATCATTTAACCAGTTAAAATTATTATTATTTATATGAACAACAATCCGGTTCTTTACATAAACTTTCTTCTTCAGAAGAACAATTATTTCTTTATCAGTGCGTTTTTTAAGAATAACGTTTAATTCGTATTGTTGTTGATACTTGCTGTAGTCACATATGTCGCACTTTTCACGCGTCAACAGATAGCCACCCTCTTTTAGAAATGACAAAAGTCGCTCTAAAGAAGTTTGTTGTTTAGACAAAAGATTAAATCCGGCAGCTATTAAGACTTTATCGTTTACAGTTGGTTTGTTCATATCAGCGATTAAAATATTTTGTGATAAGTCTGCTGAACTAAAACGATTTGGCGATGTTAATAGAGTGATATTTGTTTGTATTAATGGCATATCCTCAAAAGCCTGAATTAGTAACGAAGATGAAAGGAATTCTAATGTAACATCGTCAGCGTTTTCCACCAATTCAATGGCTTTCACTTTAGTGATTTGATGATCTTCTAGCGCGAGTTGCGCCGATATCCGAATCGCTTCATTTAAAGGAATCTCAACGTGATCTTGATGCGCTATAAATCTGTATTGTTCGATAACAGCATCTTGGTTTAATTTCCGACGCGAAATCTGAGTAGCCTTAAGGCCTTGTATCTCTACTCCGCCAGATATAATTGTGTCTATCTCTCTGTATATATGTATCGGTAATAAGACATCTAAAATAACGCTCAATATTACAAAAATTTTCTAAACAATTTATATATTAAAGCAAAACGATACTTAACAAGTGAAAAATATTTACGTTTATTTGTCTGTGTTGCAACAGCCACGTTATTCCTTTCGTAATGTAGCTTGTTAGCATGAAGTGTAGGATCAATCACCAATTTTCGAATACTCGTAGGGACATACAAATTCCTGGTGTCATATCCGATAATATGCATTTGTAGCATGTTATCCATAAATGTTACCCAATTTCCTTTCCAAACGACATGTCCTTTGTTGCCTGAAATGGATGCGCTGTGTAATCCGCGAAACCAACCACTGTACTGGTAGCCACGCAATTTTAATTCTTTGTAGATATCTCGTGCAGTCATATATTCTTCTTCCTTATTTTCTGGTAATATATTTGTAGAAGTAATTTCTTGATCTGCATTCGATATATTTATTCTACCTGTTACTACAATGCTGTTTCCTTCAGTTATTTCAAACTTTCCATCTGCAACATTTTTATATATTTGACGTATTATTACATGTATCTTATTGTTAAGCCGATTTAGAAATACACGTCGCGCAATTACCTTTCTGTATTGCAATCGTTAATTTTGTAGCTTCATTGCTTGATAAATGGGTAGCACGAATAAAGTTTACATCTTCGAATATTATCGGTATTGTTGTATATATTTGCTTTTTTATCATGCCTACAGTTTCCCAAACAAGTGCAAGATAACCTGTTGCCGGTAATAAATTTTTCCCATCTATTATATGTCCACTCATATAATCATAGCCCTCATCGCTAAGTAGGATTTCGACATGCCTTTCTCTGGATTTACAATACTGGTATGATTCGTATCTAGTTATAAACCAATCTTTGGAATGATCCCATCTAATCACATTAAAATGTCATTTACAATATTATTATACAAATTACACAAATTATACAAATAAAAGGATAGCGTGTATTTATTATAGATCCTTTAAAACCGTATTCCTTCATTTCTCGAAAACTAAACATTACACTCTGTTATACTAATAAAAACATGATATGCTTAGATAATTTAAAAAAAAAGAAATATATTTATGACTTTTTATATCAAGTCTATTAAGAAGAATCTAACTAAATCTAATCTTTATTCATAGTCGTGTTACATTTGAGTAACAGTATAAGATATTTCGACAAAAGATTTCAGAATTTCAGCTTTTCAAATTTTCAGGTTTTTAGAAATAAAAAGCTTTTAGAAGTTTCTCAAAAATGTTAAATATATTATACGAATGACTCATATTAAAGAGGAAAATAGAAAAGTTACCTGCTATATCAAATTTTAGAGCATCTAATAATGCACCTACTTTTTTTTTATCTATAAACAACATTTCATTGTGATTATGAAAATAGCATGTACCTGATTGATGGAGAGATCATAGGAGTTCCTCGGCTAACTGGAAATTCTACTGATGGGTATAAATTGGCAACTTGTGGTTGTAAACCACAATTGTAGAGCTTACCAATTCCTTGTAAAAATAGTTCGATATCTTGTTTAGTGCGTTGTTTTAATACAATGTTTGTCACTTTTGGATGCAAGGATTCTTTCAAAATGTGTTGCAAAATGCAGTCTGGTCCGATTTCGATAGTCACAGCGTTACTTGGAATCAGAGGCATTATTTGTTCAAAGAGGACAGTATTTAATATGCTACGCGCATGATAGTCAGCCGATGATAAGTTTGACGCTGAAGTGAACCATTCCGTTCGAGGTATTGAAGAACTGATCCACTTTGAACTCCGTTTCTTTGGCTGTGGTATTACATTGTTTAAGTTTAACAGAAGCTGAGTCTTCACAGTTGCGAGATAAGAACTGTGATATGGTACGTCGCAGTAGAGCTCTTTCACGTGAATATTATTAAGCTAATAATACAAAAATATATAATTTATCACGTGCCGGTGGAATAATTTGAGAACTTAATATTTTGAAAATTATTAAGTTAAATTAAATTTTTTATTCATTTATACGAAATGTAAGATTTAGTTTTACCTGTAATCTTTTTATAAATTTTTTTATGGATTCTGTATGTCCACACACAATGTTACTGTTTTCGCTATTGCGACATATTATTTCAATATCCGTTGAACACATATTTTCTAGGCTTTTGTAATCAAAACTGATAAGTGCCATAGAGCTACGAATTACTTTTCCTTCGACACATGCCAAACCTATAAAGTATGCTGACAAAATGGTTTGTTCAATTGTAAGACATTTATCCGCGTAGGCACAACCGAGTTCCCCAGCGGAATGACTAATCATGTAATCCGGATTAATTCCTAAGGATGTCAAGAGGTCTACTAAGCCAATCTACAAATATGTATGAATAATTTTATAAATGGCACTATATTAAATAAATAATTAATACTTATATAAAAAAACAATAAAATATATAATGAAGTAAATAGAATGATAATATAATAATTTATTGTATCTTTGAAATATATTTTACTTGAACAGCAACGATGCCAATAAACGCGTACAACGCGTTTTCGCATACTTTTCCATCTGTTTCTAACAAAATGTCTGTGACATTTATACCATACGGTTTTAAAACTATATCGCACTTTTTTATTGTATTTGCAAATACATGGAATTTTAATAAGTCTTGACCTAATTTTAAATTAAAAATTATATTATTATATAAATGTTATTGTAAATAAATATATTATACAAAATATAAAATATACATACCCATTCCTGGCCATTGCGTGCCTAGAGCAGAAAATATAAACCAAACAGGTCTTTTTATGCTTTCACAATTTGGAATTTCTTTTATTGAATTATCTTGTATCATGTTATTAAGTATAATAAATCCTCTCCATGGATGACCATCTATAACGTCAGTAAAGATGTCGTGTAGTAATCGAATATATTCTATGTCTGTTGAATGACTAACGACCTAAAATTTAAAAAATTTTTTAACACCAAGATTACAAAAATAAAATATACTGTTTAATTATTAAAAATAATGCTAAAATTGTTTTCAAATATCTACTAACGTCGTTTAAAAATATTTTCACTGATTCTTCAGTGCGACCAGATAGTATTACAAGTCTAGGTAAATCATCATTTGTTGCTCGATTATTAATTTTCTGTTTGCTATTCCATTTTAACAACATATGAGCGTTAGCTCCCCCAAAACCGAAAGAATTGATACCTATAAAACCATTTTTAAGTGGCATTGGTTCTTTGACTACGCAAATAGTTCCATTTATTAAAGCATCTATATCGTTCCGTGGTGATGTGTAATTGATGTTTGGCGGTACAAAACCAGTTTCGAATGCTAATAGAGCCTTAAAAAATTAAATCAATTTGTCAATCATATATCGGTCGAATAATTAACTTACCATAACTTTTTTATTAACCATTTATTATATTACGTATAATATATATGAATTTCAATGTCTACCAAACTTGGAAGATATTCTCAATCTTATAATTAACCTTCGCAAAACAATTAATCTGACATTATATTATATTCTATCTGACATTATTATTTGTCGTCAATTTGACCAAAATGATGGCAAATAACAACTGTTCGCTACCTGGATATGTGTTTAAATAACATGTCAAATAATTTTTGTATAAAATAAATCTTCTTTCTTTGTTTGTATGTACATTTGTATACAATGTGTGGATAATTAAAATAAAGATACATTTCGAAATAAGAAATGATAATACTATTTGTTTTACCTTAACTATCTGAGTAAAACCACTTGCAGGTTCAGCATGACCAAGGTTAGATTTGACGGAACCAATCATTAATGACGTTTTTCTGTTCTTACAAAAAACATCATGAAGAGCTTTGACTTCCTGAAGATCGCCAACTTTGGTTGCGGTACCATGTGCTTCAATGTAATCCAAGCAAGATATCGGTATTTCACACTCATTGTAAAATTCTGTTAGTAAAGTACTTTGCATAAGCGACGATGGATACGTTATTCCTTCTTTTTTATAGCCATCGCTATTTAATTTAATATACGGACATATGGCATAAATCCGTTTTGCATTCTTTGCTTTCTGTAAGTATGCCACTGCTATCGTATCGCTACGCGAATATCCATCTGCTGCGATGTCAAAAGGCCTGCAGTAACCATCGGATGACAAAACACCTCAAAGAATACAAAATATATATCAATTTACCTAAATGTATATATATATATATATATACACACACGTACTTATTTAGTATAAATTTACATATATTTTGTCAATTTATGCTAAATTTAAGTTACCGGACAAATTTAAATTTGAATTTTGTATACGTATACATATAGTACATACCCATATGTAAATATGTATAAAAGTAACCCTACAAAAAATCTCTACTTCCCGAATTTAGGATAACATTTCTATTATATTTTTGTTTCTTAAATATATAAAACTTAATTATAAAACTTATCCGAAAGTATACCCAAAAGAATTAGAATATTATTTGCCTTATCAGAAACCAATATCTTAGTTTGGCAAACATTTTAGTACAAAAATTTTTCTCAAGATTAGGCCAGTGAATGTTGAATTAATTTTTTATTAAATGAGAAAATGTAATTTTTTAGACTTTTATGCGTAATACATTAAGTAAGAAATTAATTTAAAAGATACCTAGACGTGAAAATTGAAGGTTTAAAACGGGATGAAAACATATATTTGCACATCCAATTATGGCATCCTCGCATTTACCCGACATGATGAAATCATAACCAACGGCCATGGCATAAAGACTCGAACTGCATGCCGTATCGATTGTATATGATGGTCCTTTCACATCCAAATAGTGTGAAAGCGCGGTTGCTGTTGTAGATTTACTACATTCAACAACTTTCAAATCATCTACCTAATTACGAAATCTGAGTACATTACAATTTTCCGCATGTTAATGATAAATGCGATTTCTTTTCAGTATTGTTATAATTTAATAAATTTTTTACCTGAATATTATTATATAAAAATTTCTCTTGCATTTCAACAAAAGATATCCCTATTATTACGGCAGTATTTTTTCCTTGCAGTTGTTTTGGGTTAATCCCTGCATCAATAATTGCTTCGTAAGAATGTTCTAATAACATTCTCGCCTCAGGTGAAAATGTATGTGCTTGCTCGAAAGATAATCCAAAAAAGTCCGCATCAAATTTTTCTACATTATTAATTGTTCCCATACGGCTTGGTAAGTCCGGATGCTCTAATAAAAAATCGACAGATTCACATATACCTTAATTATTTATTTATTTTTTATATAAAATTAAATTATATACAACACTTCTTTAACATATTAATGTTTAATTACACATGCATATATACTCAAAATTATTGTAGAAAAAGTAACATATTCTAGCAATCAGGCGTAAAATCATAATTATATATCAATTATTTACCTATTTTCCATCGGCCATGATCCATTCCAACAAGATCGATTTTATTAAATAAATTTTCTCGTAACTGTTGTATATTATTTGAATTTGGAAATCTGCCAGCAATTCCAGAAATAACAATCTCCTCGCCTGAATCAATACTTTTCCGCGAGCCAAATACTTCTTTATCATCCATAATTTTAATTATTTCTTTTGGATAATCTAGAAAAAAAACTATGCGTATATTATGTACTTATTTTTTCCATTCTGTTAACTATACCTATATGTGTGTGTGTATATGTATATATGGTTTTAAACTTCTCAATATCACTATGATATCATTTCAATAGCACAGGAAAAGTAACTCTGATTCACTTAACGAAAAGCTCCTTTATATAAACAATTCAAATGACTATTGCAATGCAATCTAGTAGAATTCCATAACTATTCATTATTGCCATATATATATTGCCTTTAGCTCTTGCTTTCATCACTTTATAATTCTAATTGTAAGTACTTCCTTTGCGTCATGGCAGGTCAATAAGTGAGGTCTCTCTTTTAATAATTTTCACGATTTGTTAATTTTTTACAATTTTTTTGCTTTTTGATAGTTCGGGATACCTTACTGTTTAAAAAATATATGTGACACAAATTTGTATTTATTTTTACTTGCTGTAAATAAACTAATATCAAAAATTTGCAATTTTTTTAAAAGAAATTTATTTTTTCTTATAGAAGAGTGCCAATTTCTATAAAACTTTGCATCTGGGAGATCGTTGATTACGAATCCGTCAGATTATCGAAAATGATGGATCTAATATAGCAAGTATAAAATTAAAAATTCAACTAATTTCAGTGAAATTCAATATTTATAGAAGTTTTTTCATATTAGATTCGCCATTTTAAATTTTAAAAATCTGACAACGGATTTGTAATCAGTACTCTGAAAAACCCCTAGGTACTAAGTTTTACATGATTTGGTTTAATTTCTAGCTTTACGTCCGTCATATTGGATCCGCCATTTTTAATTTTAAAAATCTGACATTAGATTCGTATCAACGACATTTATTGAAATTGGTAAAGAAGTATTCGTGGTTTAAAGAGCTGAGAGAGAGAGAGAGAGAGAGAGAGAGAGAGAGAGAGAGAGAGAGAGAGAGAGAGAGAGAGAGAGAGAGAGAGGGAGAGAGAGAGAGAGAGAGAGAAATAGGTGGAAAGGGAGAAGGAAAAAGAGTAAAAAGAAAGAAAATTATAATATTAAAATAAAAATACAAAATACGTCTTTTTTAAAATTATGTAAGGAGTTAAAATATTTATTAATAACTTTTTTTTTAATATGAAATTATGTAAAAGAAAATTGTTAGTACTACGTTACTTTATTATTAGATAGTATTTTTTAATTATTATCTAAAGTAGAACTTAAAAAATTTAAATATAAATGTAAATTAAAAAGCATCTTCTACTAAATTATATAGTAGTTTTGATAATACAGTTTTTATATTTTGCAAATATTAAAATTTATTAAGGACATCGATTCGTTTATACAATAAACGGTATGTAATATTCTGTTATGTCTTTATCTTTTTAGAAACACGATCTAAATGCAGGTCACAAAGTACAAAGTCATTATTTTATTCAGTCAATAATCCTTTCTAATAAATTTATACTCGTATTTTTGTGCTCTAATAAATTTATAGATATATGTAAAAAAAATCATGTAAAAACGGAAGAGCAAAGAATGACGGCGTTACTGTTGAATTCACTTGGCGTGAGTCACTACCGTGTCTCTTGATATTTTAACATAAATGATTTCATTAAAAAATTTCGCATGTCATTTCATTAGTGTTTGATCTTTTCTTATTAAAAAAATCTTATTTAACGTAATACGTGTAAATGTTATTGAAAAGTTTATAAATTTTTTGTGTGAAGAAAATTGCATTTCAAAGGTAAATTATTAATACGTTTTATATACCAAATTATCTATATATTGTTGCTTCGAGACGCTTTTTTTCACTCACATACCTACACTCACTCGCGAAAAGAAAGCTAGGCGAGATTTTAATATAACATCAACTTTATTTAAAAAATAGAAACAAATTTGTAACGCGTTCTCCACGGCAGGAGTTCGACACAGAACTGACCACCTATTTTTATTTACAAACAACAAACTTGTTGCTAAACATAAATCTCTCCCGCGGCAACTGGTCGATCAATATTATCTATCATTGCAAACTAATGTTTGAACTAGCAAATATGATTGTTTTAAACAAAATTATTGTTTTTTTAATAAAATATTTTTTGGAAAAATTTAATTTTTTTAACTTAAATAATAATATTTATTTACACAAAATAATTGTTTTTTTTAAACAAAATATTTTACAATATTAATACATTACTTCTTATCAACCGGTATATGTTAAACATATCAATGAATTCTAAATCGTTCAACGGTCTACATCGGATCTTAGTGGTGAATATAATTTTTCTATTAAATTTAATTTCTTAGCTTTATTTTTAAACTGCGCGCCAACAAGTTTTATCAGACTTGAAGTTACACAGTTACTAAACTAAATTTCGATGCTCCAGAGCACCTTATAATTTCCCCTTTTCACCTTCCTCAAAAAACTGTAAATTAATTTATTGCAAAAATAAAATAATAATAAAATAATAAAAATACATTAAGGAGTTATGCTTAGTCGCAAACACGTAATTTTCGGGAATTTTTATAAGAAAGTTTAATTTATTTATTCTTACAACAATATGTTGATATAAAAGTACATATATTAAACAACATTCAGGAATTTTTTGTTATAAAATATTGTACAATAAAGAAGTTACAGCCACGTTAAAGAAACCAGAGGTAACCATGTGTGGTAACCATGATTTTTTATTTATCTAAAATCAAAATGTCCAAAAAATTCTATTAGTACATGAATATATCTTGGGCCTGAACAAAGGATTTTTCAAAAAAATAATTTTAAACAAAATGGCGGCCGTTGTAAGAAAAAATAAATTATTCTTTTTTATAAAAATCTCCAAAAATCACGTATTTGCGACTAGGCATAATTTACATACATTATTATAATATAGAAATAATATTATTATAATCGTGATGTGAATATTCTAATTATAATGTATATTGTTAAAGTTATAAGTATATTTTTTTTATAAAATTGATTTAAGTTTTGAATAAGTAGCATTATTAATCTGAAGTAATAAGCAAAATATAAAGTAAAACATTATTTGGGAAAAATAGAGCTCACGAACTTCGCAAGATGTTGCATGCGTTAATAGATCTAATTAATAAAATAGACTATGCCAATTATCAGATTTACAGGCGTTTCGACCAGGAATGTCGTCTTTTTCAATTTATCAAAATTATAAGGACAATTCGTTCTAGTATTTGTTTGTTGCAATTCATTACTGAAGGTTTTTTAGCATCAATAAATTTTACATTATTGTTAGTTGTATAAAAGTTAGATGTGGTGTTGGTGTTGTTGTGTCCCGTGGGTTTCGAGACACAGTATTGGGGATCGCTGCCGTAACTCCTCGGGTCAGGTTTCATAGAGATAACGCCGATTGTGGTTTTAAAACGATATATATTCTTTTAACTGAGTTACACTAACTTGTTAATCAATAAACCCGTACAAAAGGTGTAGTGTCGAGCGACATACGTCCGTCGCTGTATGGTGCGCAAGTAAGCCCGTTTGTTATCTTTACAGCGGTGTTTATATACATAGACCGATTTTTGGCGTACCGGGGAGGGTACTTTCGCGGTCACTGGCCTTCGATCAGTGCACTTGCTTAGCCAACAATTTGCTGAAAGTTACTTGGAGGATTTATTAAAAAACCAATCAAATGAATGAAATTTTTTAGAAATTGACAGATTATAATCGCTGATGACTTTTTTTTAAGAAACAAGAAACAGAGAATAATAATTCTGAAGAGTTGCAAGAGTTTTTAAAATTAAAAAATATTAATGTTGAAATGTTAAACGATTATCAAAACATTAAAAAACTTTTCATAAATATAATACAGCTCTTCCAAGCAGTGCATTTGTTAAACGAATGTTCAGTATCGGTGGGTTAGCATTGACATCACAAAAAGGACATTTACACGATAATGCAATTGAACAACAAGTTCTTTTGAAAGTTGATAAAGAATTTTGATAAAATTTAGCAAAATTTTTATTTGTCGTAAAATAAACCCTGTAATATTTAATAAACTTATATTAAAAATAAAAAAACAACGGAAATTGTAACGACGCGCGTTACTCTTCAATAACGATAACGGTAACGAGTTACTTTTGAAAATTATTAACGAGTAACGGTAACGCATTATTTTTTTAGAAAAAAGAACGGTAACGGTAACAAGTTACTTTTAAAAAGTAATTTTCCTAACCCTGATATATGTATATGCATGTATGTGCGCTGACATGCGCGATAGTTATTTCCGGTAACTTTAGAGAAAAAAGTACTAGAAAGTCTGTTTCTCTCTCGCACCTCTTCTGAACACTGTTTTCTATACACAAACTGGCAATTGCCAATCCATATCTGTAAGGTCTATGATCGCACGAAAAAGGCCGCGATGGCTGTTCTCAGGCTTCTCTCTGGTTTACACAACAATTCCCAACTTTTTCCGGGTTGAATTTTTGTTTAATGTGTTCGTATAATTTTTCTGAATAAGAATCTGCAATAAAAGTGCCTTTTACATTTTTTTCTCGGAAAAGTCTAATTTTCCTATACTATTACTCTTTTATTATATGTAATTAGAATTGGCAATTTTATTTTTCTTTATTAGCAAAAAAAGAAACTTAATTTATTGTTCTGCAAGCCCGACATCTACACAATTGAATCCGCAATTCCATAGGCCATCGCAGTTACAGTTACGATAAAGCAGCTCTGTTATACGTCCTGTCAGTTTGCTCGGATAGTAAGAACATCGACTGGCGATATAAATATAAATGTTTATACCCGCTGTTGAATACATTAAAATTGATGTTTATTTTATGACTTCAATTTACATTTTGGTACTTGGAAGCTTTTAAATGCAATTTGATTTGAATGTCTCTTCATGTATAAGATTACATTCGATTATGAATACAAATGGGTTTGTAACGCGAGAGAAGAATATGGAGAATTCCATTTGATTCTCGCGACATTGATTCTGATTCTAATTGTAAGTAATCCAAAATATTTATTTTAATTATTTTTGAGATTACAAATTATTTGGCAAAAGTTCTCGAATTGTCAAAAGTTTGATTGTCAACTGTAGACAACAGCAGACAACAATGTAAAGTAAGTCATGCAGCACAAACTTGATAACCAACAACCAATCAGTATTGTAGAAAATTGGTAACAAAATCAATAACAAGCCTTTTTTAAAAGTGTATGTATTAAGTTAATGGTTTATAAAATTTAGTTACTTTAAAAGTTACGTGAACAAAAATCTAACTCAATTAAAAGTTACGTTAAAATTAAATTAACTCAAATTAAAACTTTAATTAATTGTGAAAACTATTATTAATTAAATTCGAAATTTATAATTTATTAAAGTTAAATTATCAGAACAATTATAATATAAATCATTAAATACGTTTAATACACACACACACACACACACACACACACACATTTTTTACTTGTTAAATAAGTTAAATTTATATTAAATAACAAAAAATTTTATTTTTATGTCAAAATGTTTTTTTCTTTATAATTTTTTTGCATAGATAAAATTTTAATTTTGGAAAAAAGTTAATAAGTTTAAATTTATATATTTTAAAAATAACTAGGTAAAAATTAAGTTATTTGTAACTAATTAAGTATGATTCGCAACTAGACATATAAAATGTCGTGAAAATAATGTTGCGAGGAATATTAAATGTTACTGTGTCATTATCTTATTGACAGCAAACGCGCGATAGTTCAAATAAATTTTTTTTAAATTTCTATTTGGTATTAAAAAAATAAGTCACATTAAAAAAACAAAAATTAATCAAAAGGATAACTTTTGCATTGCTTCTTTTACAAAAAGTTAAGTATGACGAATTTCGTATAAAATTACATTTACATTTATATTTATTCTTATGTAAAAGAAATTTTACCGAGCAGTTTAACGTAACACAATAAATTTCTCATCATCTAAGAAGAAGTAGATCAAAGCGCGCGATAATAATCAGCGGCAATTGCGATTGTTTTTTAATGACAACAAAAAAACGCCGTCGTACATCACAACTGGAATGTCTGAATAATTAATAATTAATGTCGGCTACTGATATCATCATTTATTCGCAATGTCTAATGTCTTATTTGCTTTTTTTCCTCTATACATTATTGAAATAAAATAATTAACATTCTGCTGCTCGGGACTCGGGACGCCGTTTTACCGACGCGCCCGCCGCTCGTTCGCCACACGGCCGACAGATGGCGGCGGCGTTGCGGATTGGCGCGCCGCGCCGCGCGTCAACAATCGATGATGGTTCCGTGCCGCGCGAGTCGCGAGCGGCCGCGAGACGGGCGTCCCGTAATATCGCCGTTTTAACCGGTGCGTAAACGCGTCCACGGTTTTCTGACGATTCTCTCGCGCGGTGCGTCGTCGTTCGCGTTCCCGACCCCGTCGGGCCACGCTCGTGCGTGTCGCGCGCGTCGTCGGCAAGAACGCGTCGTCGGGGCCACCTGGAGTCGCGAAAAAATTCCGCCCGCACGCGGCGCGTTCCTGTCACTTTTCGCCGTTCCTCCTCCCCCTCGCCCCTCCGACCCTCCCGGCCACTGCTTCGCCCGCGGTATTTATTCGTCGCGCGGCGCTGCGTTGCGTGTGTGTGCGTGCGTGCGTCTGTGTGTATGCGCGGCCGGCTATATGTGACCGCCGCCGCGTCGCCGCGATTTCCCCGTGTGATCGTCGTGGATCCTCGCCGCGTCCCCGGGGACGGGATCCTCGTCCGCCTCGACATTCATCATCGCCACCGCGGTTCGGGAAAGCGCCGTCGGAGTTGTTCGCCGAAAGGCGCCGGAGCTCCTCCGTCGGAAGAGGAGCAAGAGGAGGAGGAGAAGGAGGAGGGGAGGAGCAGGAGGAGGAGGAGGAGGAGGAGGAAGAGGAAGTTCTACACCACCACAACCACCACCGAGAGGACTCGAGAGGGCGACCAACAGCGGATACGGTTAACCGGGGATGGCGGACCACGGCAAAATGTGAGCGAGCCTTTTCTCTTTAATTCTTTCTCTAATTGCGTTCCTCGCGCAGAGGCGAGCCTTCTGCGAAAAAAAAAAAAAAAAAAAAAAAAAACTAAGTATGCCAGTGCGATTTAAATTGATTCGGGATCCGTTCCCGATATATATTTATATGCATATATATAGACGGTTAAATTCGAGTTTCCCTTCGATCGACGCTGATCGGTATCAGCAGCAGCGTCGATCAATATTTAACAATTACGTAGTTCATCTATCAACACATATATACGCACAAACCTGCGGATATGGCGGTTTAACGTTTCAGAAGGCTGCCACCTGATTTCCCTTCTTCGCGTCGCTCTCTTCATTACGTTCTACAAGATGAAGGTTTAATAATTTGCTTATTAACTGCCTTTTGAGGGGAAACGTGCCTTTGCATTACTGATGCGCTCAAGTTTCTTCGTAATGAAAAAAAAAAAAAGAGTTCGCGATTACAAAACGTTTAGAGGTGATTTAAATCGTCGGCGGCTACAAACGTTGATTAATGGAGAGAAATATAGGAATACCTTGAGGGTTAACTGGTCCCTCGTCTTCATTTAAGCTCGAGCTGTAGAAAGGGATGCGAGTTAAGTTTAAACCGACGTTGATGAAACCGATTCCAAAATGAGCTTTCGAGCGCGCCGGCGTCCTTCGGGATCTGCGTCATCATTCTTGACAACGAAGGAACACTACGGCGATATTACCGTATGGATATTGCACGCAGAAAAGTATTGCCAAGGAAAGCGATTACTCAGTCTACTCTTTTTCTTCTAATAAGTAACGGTTATCTTCAACAAGTATATTTTCTCGATAATAATCTTAAATATCACACATTTTATAGAAAAAAAAAAAAAAAAAACACTATTATATATTATTATTTATTCTTTTTCGAAGAATCCATTCAAATTGAATCGAAGAAAAGCCAAGACAATAAATAAATCGTATTTTTATTTTTTTTTTTAATATTCTTAATTGCAATATTAAATTATTAGGATTCAGAAATATGTTTTGAATAAATTTTATGATGAACTTAGGATATATACAGAAAAATATCAATTGTATTGTCAAGAAAAGCGATTACCTAATTCACTTTTTTCCTCCTAATAAATAACGGTTATCTTCAAAAAGTAGTTCTTTGATAACAATTAAAAAAAAAATTTTTTCCTTCTGATAAGTAACAGTTGTCCTCAACAAGGTACATTTTTTTGATAACAGTCTTACAATATATTTTTTCCTCTAATAAGTAACGGTTATCTCCAACGAGTATTTTTTGATAACACCATTTTAAAATACCACAAATTTTAAACAAAAATGTATTATTATATGCTTGAAAAAAGAATTTGTACTCTTTCAAAGAATATTTAAAAAATTGAATCGAAAAAAAAACCGAAACGTTAAATTGAATTTTCATTTTAATTTAATATTTTTAATAGAAATATTAAATTTCAACAGGATTCAGAATATATTTTAAATAAAGATGCTTACGACTAGATTTGCGTATATATAAATTATGAATTATTCGATATAAGTGGAATTTTACTATACTTTTTAGTAAAATTTACTAAAAGTATAGTGAAATTTATTAGGCTTTTAGTACAATTTACTAAAAGTATAGTAAATTGTACTAAAAAGTATAATAAAATTCCTCGAGGTCATACATTATCCCACAATTACCAGATTTCGAGGGTAAATTTAAGAGAAAATTCTCTCCGCGTATAAATATTACTTATTTTAAAACAAATGATAAATGTATTTTGATATTTATTATTAAAGAGATGTATTCTTCGCAAAGATAATCGTTAAAACAAGAAAACTAGTAGAAAATAAGTAACTTTTCTTAGCATGAACATATTTTTATGTACGTATTTGCATCGAATATTTCCACCGAATGATCTAATTTCTCTATCATTTTCATTAAATTTCTTTTTTTTTATGTAATTTATTTATGATCGGAAAGGTGATGTCCACATTTCGCGTCGTATCGGCTTTTAATATATAAATGTCTTCAGCATCGATGCGATTGAAAATACAGGATTGACGCTTTCTTTACGCCGTATTGAAAGTTGTCACTTTCTTCATTAAATTGTCCTTATAGTAACAAACTGACTATATGTAGTCCTGCCGCAGATATGCAATTGTAGACAAGTGAAATTCTATAATACATAATACTAACGAAGTATCTCCGATATTCCGTTGTATCCGAAGTGATGACGCACGAATTCGAGAAAAATATTCGATCTCGAAATCGAAACGACTTATTCTGATATTTCCATTGTACTTCTACGGATATTAATAACAATATAGCGTATGAAATGTTCAGTTAAGAGCATCGAGACATGTACGATTTTTTTATTTTCTTTCGGAATTGTGCATTAGTCAATATTTTAATTATGTTAAGTACTGATATAATATGTATTCTTAAATATACATGAGTGCATAAATAGTACTTTATTTGTAAAACTAATTTTATTTGATAAGCTTTTGTTAAAATGTTCAATTGGGAAATAATGAATATTATAAAGGTCAATGAGATATTTTGTGCATAAATGTCAAATATCTTAATAAAATTAGGTATCAATAAACATAGAAGTGATATGAGATATATTTGCAAAAATTTGTGAGTGTAATTTTTCAATCGAATGGATCTCGCGGGGATTTAGTTATTTAGATTATTTCAATTTCATCGCGCTTATCGGAAGCGCAAAATTAAAAAGAGATCTAATAAATAAACTCCAGTTAATCTCGATCGATGCTTTTGAAATAGCTTCGTTGTAAAACGTTAAAAAATTGCATATAATATAGAATAACCGATCGCGTGACCCGAAATCGTCGTAATGCATTGCGCTCGTGTAAATTCCGGCAGGTAACGCGATCGCGAATTGAAATGCTCTTCGGATTTGCACAGGCGCCTCTTGTTGAAAGCTGCTTGGAAACGTCCTCTGCAAGGATCGCGGTCTTTCTACGCCCACATAATGAGCGCGAAATTATGGGTGCTGGCTCGCAGTCGCGTGCAGGGTCGAGATGCAAACGGTCTGGGCCCGAAGCAACAGTGTACGAAATAGAAATGAGTCTCTCTCTCTCTCTCTCTCTCTCTCTCTCTCTCTCTCTCAAAAGCCACAATGTAATCAACTCCGTTTTTATCAACTTCTTACTTACCTTTTAAAATGTTTTAATTAGATCCTATTAATTAGTTACCATCTCATGATCAACAATTTCATCAATTTTTTTCTACATTTTATTCTATGTAAATGTTGATTGGTTTGGTCTTTGAGGAGCTCGAAATGAAGGAAAATTTAAACTGCAGCATACTATATTATCAAACGTAACTGCGTAGATGCTATTAACGTTTGATGCCATGACGATAACACGAATTTTCGTAAGCGGAGTTTCTCAATAGTACGACGGTAATTATAAATTTGCCGATCCGTAAGCACGTATATTCAAGATCCTGCAGGTTACGTATATTTATCAATGCGTGACGCAATTTACATTTTTATTTATCTATTTATTTATTTATTGAAAGTCGACTTTTTTTCAGATATTAATTAAGTTGCCTTTTTTTTTTAAGCTTTGTACATAAGTTTTTCATTCTTTCGTATACACTTCTTGATATTAGTGTGGAACAGCAATAAAAGTTGTAACAAGTCTTTATGGTGGAAAAGCGTAATACACATATATAAGTGCGCAAAGACACACCCTGAACTCAATCTTAGCTACGGCTGTGGCGGGCTGTTACACGTTTCACTGTGTGGTTCGTATACTCGCGCATTTTGTCATATATAGCATATACAGCGCGATAATGTAACGTCTTAAATGACATTTTGTTGCGAATGCCATTTTCTGAGTATTCTCAACATACTTCTATTGTAACTCGCGACAGTGATACACGGTATTCACGTTCGTCGTGATGGACGGTTTCCCGTAACAAACGTAACTTCGAATAATTCGATTTTATAGTATTTCCTACTGAGTACTTTGGATACGTACCTATGTATATTATGTACGTATGTATAAATATTTTTTTAAGTGTCACTTAAATAGAAGTCAGAATGCGAGGTCAGCATAATTTGCATAATTCCATGTTTTCGATTTATTGATTGCGCGTTTTGATTACTGAGACTTGATTATTAAACTACTAGATTATTAAAGTGCATTAGCAAAGCGACGCGCTTTGTTCACGGTAATCGATAAGCGTTTCCGTTTTCTGTTTGTGGCGTGTGGACAGAACGATTATGTATCGATTGGGCAAATCAAGTTTCTACTTGTGTAAATTCAAAAGGAACCGAAGCAATCGTCGAGTCTTACAATTCATACATGTCGAATTGTATTACGTATCACGCTGTATAAGTATGGGCTTATGCAGCGGTCGATATTTGGGCTAGATTCCTCAGAAGATGTATACGATATCGAGACATGTGTTATATACCGGGTGTCCCGCGATGAAATATTGAGAACCGAGAGATGTTTTATATTTGATTCCTGTGTAGAGGTCGGACGAGCCCTAGAAATCTGTCGTTGCGAATATGCGATCGCATTTGACCGTATAATTAAGAACATAAATCCAATTCCATATAATCTTTCAAATATAAATCCAATTTGTCATTTATAATTTGTTTTTAATATTTCGTAACGTAATTATAATGCATACATATTAATATTACTAATTATATATTAATTATAGTAATTTATTAATTATTAATATGAATTAATATTTTAATAATACATTTTGTTTGATTATTTGGCTATGTTTTTCATCGCCGGGTTTTATTTATTTTGATACAGATCAATATTTGTAATCTTTTTCTTTAGATTTAATTTTTATCAACATTTATGGTGTTTTCCGGTGCTGGGTTAATCCGTCTTAGGTTCTTTTCCTTTGGTACTGGCCAATCACAGTTGTTCCTTTCTTCAGAAGAATGGCTGTGATTGGCCTTATGACATCATTAATCGCTCCCGGAGCGATTAACCTAGGCCGGTCGAAAACGCTATTATTTAATTTCACACATACGCGTTAAACTCCGTCTATTTACTAATTGCTAATAATTAATAAAATGAATAAGTGAATAATACAGTATAAAGCTATAAATAAAAAACTTTTTAGTCTCTTTAGCATCACCTTTTTGATAAGAATTTTTATTAAAAATATTTCTGTTAAGTGCTATATTTATTTATACAGACGTCGCCTTATCTTAGAAACGTCTGCTTACAAGATGAGATTGTTTGTCTTGTAAAACTGTGCACACGTGCTCTATCACGAAGAGAAAAGGTGCCAAGATTGTCGGTAAATTTTACTCTTTTGTTCACACTACTTATCTCGCAGAGCTAACGTATATTAATTACGGCCACCATTCTGTTTCCGTCATTGCTTATCAGTAAAATTTCGTACGTGTAGACTACAGGGATGATTAATAGCTTCTAATTTGGGAAGTTATAAAAATGTCGGAGCAGTGGCTTAGTCAGTTTAAGAAAATTAGTGTAGTACTAGTAACAAAACAATGTATAAATCAAGTTATCGGATTGATAAAAAGAGTAACGTTAAAGTAACATTGCTTTTATTTTTTTATATTTTAAGCAAAGAAAATTTGCATGAAAAATTTGATTTAATTTTCCGTTGAGTTTACATACAATTTAAAATGGAAAATTCTTTACTTCAAGTTTTTATTTAAATAACAAACACGATGTTTTTCTTATCTAAATTATTACATTGTTTCTACATATCAGTTCGACAACAAGGGAAATAAGACATAGGCTAGTGAGGAGAAAATGTTATTAGGACTTTTGTAAGTATTATGGCCATTCGGAATATTTCCGTTATTAGATGAGGAATTTTAGTGATTACTTATGGAATTATTTGTTTCGTAACCCCCCCCCCCCCCAGTAGTTATACAGTGGCATTAATATACCAATCGCGACAACCGATATTTTTAAAGACATTTTTACTCTTATTTTGAAATTTTTTCAATGTATATTTTAGCGTTGAAATGCAACATACTTTCTCATTAGTTTAAATTTAGACGTATTGTTACACGAATATATGTATGATTGAATTTTTTTGTTATTTTACATTTTATTTGGTTGTACACACTTTGCAAAGTTAAATAATAATGGGATTTTGCTAATGTAATTCCCTAAACATTACTGATATCTCAAGAGGCTTGACACGGCCTCTTCTTCAAAGTTTTCATATTGAAGTAGTTATTTAATAAGTTGATCGTACCTCTACTGTTAATCTATAGTTTACATTACATGTATTTTAGATTTTAATATTGCCTATTTACTAAAGAATATACGTACATATATTTGTATCTATAGTCTGCAATATTTTCTCTTTATTTTAACTGAATATATAATTTTAATGAAACATTGTTTTTTAAACAAAACCAATTTTTTAAATCTATTTTAGTGGAAAGGTCACATTGCACTTGTTTTTTTCTTTTGACTCATTATGCAGTCACATTTTTATAAATAACATTCTGACTATTAGATACTTTGTAATTTTGAGTCTAGAATCAATTGAACTACATATGATAAAATGGAAATTTTAAGTTTTTAATTAAAAATGTTTTTGATATTTAAAAAAATTAAATATTATATAAAACATTGTATAAAATATAAATGGAGGCCATAATACCCCCCTTCTCTATTTCTATGCAATCATACGTGCAGTGTATGTGCATGACAAACGGAAATATTAATGAATGTTTTGTCGCTTAGTCGTGCCTATTGAAATGATTGTTTTGGCGCAATAATCGTCCGAGTATTGGTTGAATTATGCAATTTTTAATTAGAAGCGATGCCGAACTTTAGCGCTTGGTATAACATTTACACGTTTGACGTCAACTGAGAAACATGAGGCAAGTAGCAGTTCCTTTGCTCTCACTAAGTCACATGGCTTAATTATGATCCTGTTTGATAACTTTATCCTCACTAAAAGTTAAAGCAGAAAAGTTATTAAAATTTATATCGAATTAACTTAAACGAATTTACTTGTAAGTACACTGCTCTTTGTAAATATTAAATCGAAGGAAAAGTAAATGGATTTATTTTAATCTTTTTTTAACAAATAAATTATACTTATTATAAGAATACAAATTTCCGCTGTTCTATATACATTTTATATAATTATATTGAGAAAAAATTCCAGAGAATAATGATCGGATTAGCGTATCAAAAAATAACAAACGGATATTTATATCAGATAGAAATCCGATCACGGTTTGATGGAAATGAAATCATCAGAATGTTCGAAAATGAACGGAAAATAAATACCTATTTATCAATTTTTAAACCGATAATTCGTTTTTTTATCATTCCGATGATTGCAATCCTATAAATAAATCGTAATCGGAGTTTTGTTCAATCTAAATATCTGTTTGTTACTTTTTGAAAAGAAAATTTGGTCGGACAGTTTTCTTAATGTAATTAACTTTTGTCTAAATAATTATCTAACAATTAAATTTAATTGTTTACACAAAAGAAAAAATTGATTGTTTACGCATTTTATTTCTAGCATTTTGATTAGTTGGCGTGCTGGGGGTAATTACGCAAAGAATTTATATTATTACAATTAACATTATTATTATATTATAAAGATTAGAAATCGATATCATTTCATGTGAATGCATGAAATAAATCTATTTATTTGCAGTTGCGATAATTAACATGTGCTACATTTAAAAAATTGAATTTATTAAAATATATTAATTTTTACATGTTACGACATGTTCTCGATTTCTTCAATTTATCGACATCGCGTCGGACATATTTTTATTATACGTCTGAAAGACAGGAATTGATATATAGTAGAACATGTAAATTTTTCGTTGTCGCAACTTTGCTTGATTTATCCATCGCATGTAATGCTTTAATATATAATCACTATTAATAAATCAATATAAGATTACGTAAAAGATTTTATTAAAATTGTACAAATTACATATAACGAAAAGAAATACCTTTGAAATGAAATGGATCTGAGTATTCCAATAATTTTCCAATGTCTTACTTATCATCTTGGATGTACAATCTTTATGTACAATTTTCCTTAGCTGTACATTTTCTTTATTAATTTAAATGCATTTCCATTTAAAGTTTACAATTGTTTTTGAAAATTTCTTGATGTTTATTATCGAGAACGCAGTGGCCGTCAAGTCTTTGACAAAAGACTAGTCGAATAAAAGAAGGCCGAGATAAGACACGACGTGTTTTGCTTGTAGCGTCCATTCTGTGGAAATGTTTGCGATGGTGTATCTCAGTTCATTTGCTTAGATATGTATGTACAAGCGCGACCCATAGCTGATTATAGCAGCAAAAGCCACGTGTGTGTCTATGGGGGGAAAGTGTTTTCACAGTCGGATAAGCTACTGCGTTCGCTTTTCTGCAAACCAGTTCTTTCGTTGCTAATTTTATCGGACAATTTTGTAATAATCCCGTGAGAATGATGACAGACCGCGATATATCATCATTTACTTTCTGTCGCGATTGACTATTTGTTGGAACCGTTTCGATCACCATTACATCATGAGGCTTTTTAAAGTTAAATAAATAAGTTAGATCAAATTTACATTTCGCGTGTGAAGGTTTCAAATACGGAATTTTGTACCAAATTTATTACAAATTACGAATATTATTCTAGCTTTGTATGTTTTACATTATAAACGAGGCTGAGTCGAGCAAAATTCAATAATTACTGTCAATAGATTTATTTTGCTTTAATAGAAGCACATTATTAAGAAGATTGGCGCTGTAATGATATTACTTTCTCAGTATCGTAGTTTTTGAAATTTTTCGTCTTTAGGATATATCAATGCGAAGCCTTAAACATGCATTCCAAACGTTGTTGCTTAAATAAGAAGTTTGTAGGGTTTCAGTCATCGTATGAAATAATAATCATTAAAAGATCTTATTAAAGGTATACACACCATGTCTTAGAATATTTTCATAACGTATTCTAAAGATTAATTAATGACTAAAGGATTAAAAATATTGGGGTTACAATTTTTTTCGAGTTGTAAATGATAAAAAATATGCGCGTATGATGCTCGTATTGCAGATTCAGATTTGTCATTTGTTGTCGATTTTTATTGTTTATAGTTATATAAAATTTGTTAGAAACAAAGAAATATATGCTTTGGAATAGTCTGACAAAAAACGGTTTATTAAATTTAAAGAAATCTTTTTCTCTGTGTATTGCTTTATTTAGACAAAATTTTAACTAATTTAGTAATTACATTTAAAAACAATTCAAGTTTAATATTAAATCTAAATTGAGAAAAATGAAGAAATGTATTTATTATTAATTATGTATATTCATTATAATTTGTATTCATTATAATTTGTATTTATTTTAGAAAACAGAATTTATATTTATTATTATTGTTTATTTTATAAATTTATTTAAATAATTTTAAAATATTCTGAGAGGAATAAATTTATCAATGCTTTAGACAAATGAAGAACAATTAAATCGCTATATTTTTCGCAACGATTTAATTTAATTTATTTTTGATTTACTAAAATCACACATAATTTTACTTCGTTCGAAGCGTATTCGGAGAAGAGTAATGATAATAACTTAATTTGCTTTCAATTTGTTTTTAATAAAATATTTTTCCAATTAAAACGAGGGTAAATTTTATTCTTTAAACAAATGTTAGATTTAAAGTGCGCGGTAATTGTTTATTCATTATTGAAAATAATGTGAAATATAAGGAATAGAATATATTCAACGTCCAATTATATATTTGATATAATTAAAAAGGAATATGAAACATGCATTTATTTTATATAATATATAATGTAAAATATGTTACGTATAGTGGTTGAACGGCGAGTCGGTTGACTACACGACACTCGGCACTCATTGTTTACATTAACGTGTAGCACATTGTTGTGTACACGCGATCATCTTACCGCCATTCGCACGGTGGGCGAATCTCAAGCAGGCAGACAGCAGCGGCATGAGTCGGTTCATTATTATCTCTCGAAATGCTATTATTCCTTGTGAACAAGTAACGATTATCAGCTCACGCGTTTAATTAATTCTCATGATTAACGAGTCGTAAACGTACCGAAACGCGATGTCTGCCTATCGAAGCAGCTATTTTGCATAATTTATCCACTTGAAGTAACAATCGATGAATATAGAAATTATAACTTATTATTTTACGGTAATTAACGTGCGATAATTTCTTTTACAATATTTTTGGATTCAGATGTATCTTGTGTCGAGCGAGATAAACTTAACTTTTTGCTGATTTACAATGTACCTACTATTTTTTTTTATTGAAAATATCAATAACGCGCGATTTTCAGATTGAGTAATTTAGTAAAACTATCTATCAGTTGCTAATAATATGTATACTTTGCGGAATTTAGGTATTTGAATTTTTGTATTGTTTAATATTATAATGTACAATTTTAATCGCTTATTTTGGTCTCGAATTTATTGCTCGCCTCTAATCTTTTACTTGTTATTAATCTTTTTAAATGTTTTTACAAGTATATGAAATAGATTGCATTTAATGAGTTTATACAGTCATAATTAACTCCATATTTTAATATTCGTCTTCCGCGTATCATAAATTCAGTGTATATACGTCGATGATTTGTTGACATGTTCCACCGCTCAAGGTTCATCCGCTCTATTATTTGAGACAACACGAATGTTGAATGGATCAATTTCGAGCGATTATATTATAATTATATTTTCACATTTTTTTAATACTTTAATGAATACACGGGCGATTAACATCGGGAGTGCCGTGCAGAGTGCCACATAATCGTCACTTTGGTAATTAATGTTTGCGTGGTCGTAATTAAAATACATTTGCGAGTGAGAGCTAGGTACATGTGAATAATGTCAAATAACGACGAATAAAGGAGAAGGAGGAAAAGATCCGAAAGCTGATAGACACGCGTGTAACTATAGGGATGAATATTATTTATTTATTATTTGTTCCTTACGGAATTAATTTAATATATACAAATGTATGTAATTGTACGTACGAGAGAAAGACCGAAAGACAAGATCAGCTGAGCAATAAAAGCCAATATCACCTGAGCCATGAAAATCAATAACAGATGACATAGATGCACATGTAAGCGCAGTTAGGACATTGGCGCGCGAACTCCATATGTCTATGATATCACGGCCAACATTGAGCGCATATGATTTAGAAGCTACATTTTATAGAATTATATTAGCTTGACGTTTTGAGATACAGTATATTAATATAGTATATAGTATTTAAAATTTTGTAAAATTTTAATTAATCCTGGAATACGTTATTAAAGTATTATAAATGTTTGTTAAACTGATTGTTGTAAGGAAAAATCTATTGTTATGGATTAAACGGTGATTTTATAAGTTAATTGTGTATAGCACATCTAAAACCAAATGCAGACAAGTAAACGAATGTGAACAAACACGAACGAAGGATATACCTTCAATGATTATAAACGGTGTTGTGAATATTGGTATTCATCGAAACGAATGTTATTCGTATTTTGCGCTTATTTGGATATGGTTCAAGAAAATGGACCGTTAGAATTCTGAGATTAACCTTTATTTTCGAATTTCAGTCGCAGTTTTCTGAAATGAATGAAAAAAAGAAAAACGCCCGAATTCTCATTAAAGATGGCCTTGTCGCTTGAACATATTCTCTACTTTTTTTTCTATTTTCGATTCGTCGAGCTTCACGTTTTCATTATATCCTCTCGTTGCACTGTGTTGACGTCCAAGGTCTTCTATAAAACGTGAAGTACGCTTTTATATAAAACTTGCGAGGCATATTCAATAGTACGATTATAATTAGTCAATGGTTAACAGTAGACTGATAAACGATCAATAATGTTGCGCACCTGTTTTCAATCCGAATGTCGAATAGTGAAATATATGTAGATTGCTTTTGCTCAGTTGTGCAAAGGATTGGCACGTTAATTCATGTGTTAGCTTAGTTTTATAAATATCTTATTTACCGATATAGGTTTTCAAGGAGAAATATATCTGGACATAGATATTTACTATAAAAATATATATACGATAAAAAAGAATTTTCCTGGCGCAGTAAATAGCTGCTACTACGTATTTAATGTGGAAGTTGAAATTTTGCTGCACCAAATTGTCCGATATTAAAATTAATTAATAATTAAAGAAACGAAATAAAATTAACCAATGATATGACTTTTAATTAATAAGTATATATACAGATACTTACCCATTTTCTGCAAAAGCATGTTTTATTATTGCTACATCATTGTTTTAATGACAGTATAATAGGAATTAATTTTTATTGTAACGAGATAATTTGTGGATTTAATAAAACTGGATTTCTTTTCTGTATAAGATTACTTTTAATCATTTAAATTTATTTTTAATATATGTTCTTGTACTATATTTGCATAATATTATAATAAAACTGATATCATTTGTTACGACAGTATGGAATACGTACGTTATGTTAGAAAACTTTTTTTTGTAAAATACGATTTATAATAGTTACTAAATATAATATAAATATGATACATTTACATAAATGTTTATTTCTACATACATACGCATCTATTACTTTGCGTTTATTTACATTGGGATTTATCGTTAATTTTGCATTCGCTGCCACGCTTTTGAATTGTGCGTCAGTAATGGTTTCATAGTTCGTGGCGAGGGGTTACGGATAAACTGACATTGACAGAGGTGTATGTACGCCAGTACGGTAATAATGCGAGAATAATAATTCCAGCGATAGATTTTGCTATTAATAGATAGCGACGGACCTTGTTAGTTAGCTAGTTGCGAACGCTTGCCGCAGCGATATGTGGTAATACAATTTTTTAATCACGAGTATCTAACCACGCGTGACATCAATCGCCTGATCAGCTGATGAGCTTTCTAGCATCTCTTTAAAATCATCAGATTGATTCCGGCAGAATCTATCTTATGATAGACTTGATTGAAACAATAAGAATATTGGGATTAATTATTGAAACGATCCTGAAGATTCGAATTAAACTTTTACATTTAATGATTGATTTAAATTAAACTTTAAAAAATTATTTGTTAGTTTTTTATTTAACATCTTTGATGGTATATGAATCTTTCGTTGACTGTAAATTGGTGGAATGTAATATTTCAGTAAGATTTCCAAGGCTGCTTTATGTAAATGAGGATTAATTTGGTATTTTTTAAACAACATTAATTATCAAAATTCTTTCCTCATTTGAGTCTATAAAAGAAATAATTACAATTTCTTAATCTTTCCATAATCATTAATCACGTTTACCATTGAAAAATATTACAGTATCGATTAGCTCTGACCTAACATTGAATATATTGATACCTTGGCCTCGGTATGGGTGACAAAGTATCGAGCAGAGTCACACCTTTGGTAGCAACCGTGTGTGATTTATGCCGATGGTTAGAAACGTCTGTCACACGCTGGCCCTCAATGAATCGTGGCAGAGTAACGAAACGTCAATTGGATCGGGACATTCTGGGCAAGGGGGGATTGGGGGGGGATCGTCGATACCGAACGACCTTGCGGCATCGACCAACCCTCTGCTTCTCTCTTGGCTTTTTGAGTCTATATACAGTGCTCCTCCGTTTACTACGCCCTCTTACTGTCCTCCCTCTCTTTCTCGCTCTCTTTTGCTCTGCCCTCTCTCTATCTCTTTATCTTTCACACATACATACACGCAGGCTCGGTTCCCTTCTCCCTACTGAGTACCGTCCTCCCACGCCGGCTGACCCTCTTCAGCCTTCGAGAAAGTTGCAATGATCCGTGTACTCAATTTGCGCGTTATCGAGAACGAATTAAGTACCCACTCGCGTCAGGCAGATGATTTAACTTGATGCACATTGCATCATTTGCGGTGTGATATTTTTATCATCGATACGTATGGGCGTACGTTGTTTATCTTGGCGTTAGTTCGACAAGTTTTGTCGCGATTATCTGCTAATGCAGTAAATTGTGTCTGAAAAGTTTACATTTATCAAGCAGTTGCTGGCAGAAAATTTCATGCATTTAACGTACAGGATTCTGCAAGAGATTAATATCGGATATAATCGTTCTTTCATCGCGATGTAATAGCGTATCTTGATTTAATGTTGTGTGTGTGTGTTTTTTTTAAATATAAATGAAGAACGTTTTCACTTATCGATTTTGAATTAAACGTATTGCTTCTACAGTGATTTCAGTGTCTAGAGCGTTCTGTATAATTTTGCTTCTTTTCGTCGTAAAATGTATTTTTAAAGTGTTTCACAGTCATCGAATTGTCGTAACGACGACGTATCGGCGTCGCGGTAGCAATGTTTTTACGATGAAATAAAGATCGGAGTAGTCTGCAAAAAGCTGCTGCTCGCGCAAGTACCGGGACGGCGGTCTCTCTCTCTCTCTCTCTCTCTCTCTCTCTTATCTTCTTTGTTGGACGCAATTTCTCAATGCATCCGTCGCGACGACACACTGACGAGTAAGACAATGGCGGGTAAACGAGGAGGAGTCCATTCCGTTGGCAACTCGACAACAGATCCCGTCTATCTGCGTCGTGAGGGACGGGCGGACGAGACACACGAGTAGCGAGAAGGGAGGTGGAGTCTCCACCCGGCGGGGTGGCTACGGTCCTGGGGTCGCTGAGGGTGGGTTAGGCCGTGACGCGTTCGGCCCGAGGGGTGGGAAAGGTTACCCCGCTGGTAGAGAGCGGGAGGGTGCCCCCGAAGCGCGGAGGGTGCGCGCTTCCGTTTGAACATCGGTGAAACGTCAGTTACCTCGCGACGATCTTTCCGCGAGGACTTTGTCCGATCGCGCGCTCGCGGAAACGTTCTCGATTATCTTGATTGCGTCGCGCTCGTTTACAGCCAGTTCCCCGGTTAACTTTATATGCGTAGATTAGTTAACCTTGGCTGTGCCAGTGCTGCAATCTTGAAAGAGAAACCGGAGCGTTGTCAGTTTTCCGGTTCCGATTGTCTTTCCGGTTCTGTTCGACGGTTAACCGCAGGTGTAGGAAGAGTTGCGTTGGACGCGCATTACGATTCTTCCCTTCAACTTTCGTTATTTAATACGTACGTTAATTCATCTTAGGTCTTTTTGTTGCTATCGCTTGAAGAAGGAAAAAAAAAAGAAACGAGAAATTTATTTTCCGGAAGAAACTTTTTGCCAAACGGAGTTAAAATGGAGATGCAGAGATGAAAGGGATGAATAAAAAGCGTGAGTTCCGTATGCGTTTTCAGCGTCAAGTTCGAGATAAGATGAAGAAATATTAAGGTGAAGGACATTAAAGTGGATACGTACGACGTTTACCTCATTGCTCTCTTTGCGGGGACAGCGAAATCATTTTTTTTTTTTATGGACGAACATTGTTTTTTTAATGGACGAAGCGCTAGAGATTTGTTTGTTTCGTCTACCGAGACAAAGTAAATCTGTCTACATTAAGTTTGATAAATCTGTCCACATTAAGTCTGCATATATTCGTGAATAATGAATATTTTGTGGATATTGGAGCTCTGACAGTTTAATTGAAAATTCAAATTGGTCGGAGAATTTATCATTAAAATTAACACCCCCCGCGTTTACAGTCGCAAATTTTCTCAGCCGGTTATAATGAACGAGCTTATGCTGGTAGACATAACATCGCATCATATGTTTATTTTATTTTATTTTTTGTCATCTGACGTGTGATAAAGAGAGATTTCCTACGTAGATATCATAGAGAGATTTTTTACGAGATCCGCATACGTGTACGTGAAATTGATCGCATAAATGTTAAAGGCAAAGGTTCCGATACTTTCTTACATGTAAACAATGACATCGGGGAGTTGAGATGTGCTATTGACGTACCACTGACGCATTGTTGTGCATGCAAATAAATCTTAAACGGTCGTTCTAAACGTGGCCCTTGTTACGAACCGGGATATTTCTTGATTAAACAGGCATTAACACGCTGTTACGCGCGCGCGCGCGCGCGCGCGATGACGAAACCGATAAAAACAATTTCCATGCCGACACGATGGCCAATTACAGGACGATGATAATCACTCACGCGCGCCCGCGCGTGCAGACTTTTGTTCGTCAACTTTTGCGTTTCTTCTCGCTGAAAATGTTGGAGAAAATATGCATCGCTGACGCGTGAATTAAAAGGGACGCGAGTGAGTTAGACTTTTGCGGAGACTGCGTTTTCGTGATCGCGAAACCGGAGCTGGTTAATCCTTTCGGGTCTTTTCAATGTACATAGCCATTTGACTGATTTCCATGCTGGCACATTGGCAATTACGGCGATAACGATCGTTACGCATAATTACATGCACGCGGACTTTTGTTAACTTTAACACCTCGTCGTTGGAATATACTTGAAAGAGAAGTTTGTCTCATTTTACGTAAAAGGAGATGCGGATTATTGAAGTATAAAACAAAGTGTAGTCCGCATAATTATGTCTTGGAGGACAAGTATTTATTGATGATTTAAATGAGTTTATTTATTATTATTATTTTTTGAGCTGTGCAAATACCTATTTTTTGCTAAAAATGTATGTAACGCTTGTTAAAAAATTTATAAATATAACTATTTTTTATTTTTCTTAGATTAAGATTAGAAAAAAATGTAAGAGTATTTGTTTAAATAAAATATTTAGTAGGGTTTAAAGATAGGACTGTTCTATTTTAATGAAGACAATATTAATATAAACAATATAAACATTTTAGAAAAATATAAACTTTTTTTATATTAATTAACAGAAAGTCAAAAGAAATATAAATTAATACATAAGAGGGCAGAGGGGTAACAAATTTATTAAAGAAAATTAATTTAAAATTGTAATAAAAATGCTTGCTAGATGTAGTGTCGATAGTAATTTGATCTATTTCCGTTAAACTTACGGATTGTACGAAAACACGTGCTTTAATCTAGTGCCTAGTTTGTCTAGGCATAAAATAGTATTTGTGTATAGTACCCGACAATCTCATTTCTTTCGATTTATTTTTCGTTTTGTTTCTTTCTTTCTTTTTCTCTCTCTCTCTCTCTCTCTCTCTCTCTCTCTCTCTCTCTCTCTCTCTCTCTCTCTCTCTCTCTTTTGTCTTAACGACAAGATGCGACGCGGTAACACCATGGGAAGACCTTATTGACTAGCTATGGAGCAAGAGATAAAGGAACGAGTCGATCTCTTCGAGATCGAATAACAGGATTCATTGAGTCGCGCATCGTCGTGACGAGTGGTGAAGGGGGAGAATGAGCTTTATCGCTTTTCAATCTACCGAGGGTTAAGTACGTCGGGGAAGCACTCTTCTCGAATGCACTCGACTGTTGGAATTCTGCCAGCGAAGGATAATAACCTTCACCCTTACCGGAGATCATCCGGACGTTTTGCATTAACGTCGAATTAAAACGTTGCGTTGTTTTGCGTGACATCGATTCTAGGCGTGATTTTTTTTTCTTCCTGGCAGATTATTCTTAGTAGCTTTATTCGTTTTATCCATGTAATATGGATAAAAAATATTTTCTGAATTTTCTCAAACTATACTTTAATATAAGAAATTAATATTACGATCAAAAGTATAAGACAAAAAAATGGCTATATATATAATTTATTATTTCTGAATTTATCTTCTGAATTTATCTTTTATATTTTACTGTGATGTTGGACGGATTAGTGCCTTGGTTTTAACAATCTTTATGTTTAATTTAAGTTTCAACTTTTTTCTCTTTAATTCTAATTACAATTTATGTGTCTACGTAGTAGATATTAAAAAGTTATGCTCGATCTGTTTAATCATTAAAACCGCATTTTGAAACTTCCTAATTCGAATCTGTCTAGAAACAGATTTGTTTCGCGCGGAGTTAGCGTCGCAATTTCCAGGAAATGAAATGACAAATCCGACATTAATTGGAAAACACACAAATAAATCACGCATAAATCATCATGGGCAATACTTTTAATGGCTTTTGACTATAAAGGGCTTTTTTCAGCAGTAGAAAACTGTGAAATTGCAAAATACTTTTCTCATAGTTCTCGTGGATGGGGATTATTGTATAGCACACATGCAGACATATTAAGCATGCATACATACGTATTATGTATTAAGTACATTTTAATCCATACATCGTACTGACCTCGATGCTTGTGTCGACGAAGTAATAAAATACGTTTGCATGCTAAGTTACAAAATATTTCATTACCAACAGCAAAGCATTTTTCTTGTTCCGTTCGCGTTGCCTTTGTTTTTCAATAACGAGAGCCATCCCAGTCGAACTAATTAAATTTGTTAAATTGGACTACCCGATAACCTAATTGACTGATACTCGGAAGTCAAGAATTAACGCGCTCATTTTGTCGTTCAATCAATGAAATTCACTGGAATCATTGTTATTGTAAAAAAATTTCTCAAAATAAGTGGCATACCTGTAATTTTAAGAATGTAATTAGAAATAAAATTTTAACATAAAATAACATGTATCCTAAATATCCAGAAAATTAAGTTATCCTTGCGATTAGCAAAGTAATATTCATCAAATAATTTTATAATATTATTTTTCAGAGAAAACTTGATTGGAAATGAAAATCCTTGCGAGTGCATTTTCATCAAAAGCAATATTTGTAATGGAAATGCATTATTGGCAAGGATTTTCACTTCCGATTGAGTTTTACCTAATACAATTATAATATTTGGTGAATTTGTAGCATAAAATAAACTCCCAATATTCTGTATCCGGACAATTAATTTCATGCTGTATATAAATGCAAATTTATTAATGATAAAATTATTTAGCTAATTATCAATCGATGCTTTTATAATTTTTGTGATACGCTGTTCTATTTGTCCCGTGGTCTACATCGCGTGTCTCTTAATGGGATTCTCTGTTGGATGAGAAAAACACCGGCTGTGGAAATTGGCGTAGGCGCGGTCGTTTGTGAAATTATCGCGATTAATGAAGTCGACTCGCTCGGGTGATTAATCCGTCCAGATGATTCTAAGTGACATACCACTCGCTAGAATCTGCCGGAAGTAACATATGAGCGTAGACATGAATTTATTTCTTTGTGATTGTATCTAAAGTTTTATAGGTGAAATTGCCTGAAATCCCAATATTATTTTTAATTCTAATATGAATATGTTTTTTACATATACAATATGAAGATAGTTAAAAATATAAGATTATTGAATTATATTGAAAATCTATTGCCAAATATCACATGTGTGGACAGAAAATAATAACTGAGGAGTTTCAAAACAATGTTTTATAAAGAATTGTTTTCGAGACAAATTGTGACTTTTGAATTTGTGGGTTTTTTTTTTTACCGAATGTATGTTACTCTGAGATTTATCTATCGTGAAAAATGTATATTCAGTGTCAGAGTGAAAAACTGACAGCCGCATTTAGCGCGGAGATGCGCAGTGCGAATATACGGTGCTTTATCTCGTTGTTTTCCCCTTTTCGATATCAATTAAAAACGTGAACGTTCCACGAACGAAACGTGTATCTTCTCCACCTCTCGGAACCTTTTTTTTGCCAAAGCGAGCCTCGGTATAAATGAATGTCCGCGGGTGAGATTCCTCTGCATAGCTGTTTTGGTGTTATTTGCAAGTCGTCGTGCACTATGGCTATATGTCGTATTGATCGATGAAAGAGATAATAATAGCGACTCGTGGCACGATGCTGCTCTGATTTGATAAGGAAATTCATTAACGCGCCCCACTTTGCTCACATTCACTGTCTTTTTTTTTTTTCTTATCGACCACAGACAGCGCGTCGATATTGCGGCGTGTTGCATCTGGATTAATATTTGCGATTTTGGTTGAAAAATGAGTTGTCAAGCGTAATAGTGACGTAAATGAGTAAAAACTACATTTTTCTTCCGTGGACATCATATTTTATAAATACACATGCAAATATTTATAGTTTTACGGTAATTAATTTACAATCTATTTATTAATCCTTTGAATTAGTAATCACATTATATTATGACATACAACATGAAGGAAAGGTTAAGTTTTAAGATTTTAGTGATGTAGTAGTAACAGTAAAATCTTAAAAGATATGGAGTAACGATAACTTATTTAAAAATTAATTCTGCTTTTTGCTAGGATGACTGATTTGCACAAATATATAACTTAGCAAACCCACAAATCCCAACTAAATACACTGCGGATGAACACACTTATGGACATTCATATAAATTGTATGGAAAAAAAAGATTAATTGCAGCATCTGCATGTGGTAATTAAATTTCAGTAGTATACAGCTAACTTTAGTTACTATACAGATTCCTGCAACTAATTTTTTCCGTGCGTACACACATATACACTTTTCATGAATAATAGAGTGAGAAATATATTAGAGGAAAACAGAAACAAAGTAGATTCTATCTTGCATCTAATTTAAGAATAAGAAAAGAATAAAAATAGAAACTAGATTTATGTACATATATTAAATAGAGCAAAAGCTCATCTTTATATTCTTTTATGTTTTTATGCAAATTAAAAAAAGAGCTAATACTATTAGTTATAAGTTATTTTTTGGTTTGAAGAATTAAGTATTTTACAAATTGTCGCGCACAAAAGAAGTATTAATTTCTCATTTTGGAAATAAATTTTCTGTACTGTAAAGAAGGATTACAAATAATAACGTACGATTTTTTGATATTTTTTTCATATACGAACATTTTATAGAGTTGTTAATGCAACAATGGCAAAACATAATCCACGATTTGGCACACTATTTTTCCACCAAAAATGCTTTACATCTTTTTTCTTTTTCATTCTTTTTTTTTCTCTTTGTTATATTGCGTTCCCCGCTGGTGGGAAGGATTTTACAGATGCAGCTGCGTCATTTTTATATTGTCGCGACATCTCGTATAATAACGAGGGGCATTTACATACGAGCCTTGTCGTCCGCGTGTAACCAGGTGCAGTTGCAGAAACGTTCGTTGCATATTTCGCTACAAGTCCGACTTGCGCCGCGAGAAGACGCCTCGTTTCCGATTGTTTTGTTCTTGCGAATAACACGGCGAGTCTAATACCGGGAACGAGATGCGAAAGAGAATAAAAATCCACGCCAATAATGTGGGATGAATTGTACACAAAGTTTCAGCCATGAATAATAAATCAAACGTATGCTCCCAAGTAAATTCTATGTATTGAATTTCATTCGTACATACCTGTGTATATGTACAGCTGTAATTAATATCTGTGAGCTACGATTAATACTAATGGACTCGGCACGAAGTACGTAATAAATAATAAATTTAACAATTATACATATAATAAGGAGTGGCAATATAATGACGCAAATATAACGGCAATAGTAAATCACGGCACAGTGTGTATAGTGGTGTATTTATCATTCGCATCAATATTTGTGCTTGCGTGAAACGTATCACCGTTACATCGGCGATCGCAGGTAAATTCATTGGTGTGCAACGTTGACGAATATTCGCGATCTACCGAGCCGGAATAAGTCGAGAGATCCTCCTGGAATTCCGAGGACCTCTCCTCGCACCGGCTTACATAGAGAGAGGGCTTACTTTTTCGCGACTCGCTACTGATAATGGCAAAGGTCGCGGGTGCAACCTTGAGAGCCTTGCGCCGTGTCGTAAGAGGATTCATTGTAATCCAATATGCGCTACGTGCTACGAAACATTGCACCGCGCCGAATAACGCTCGCGACATGCTCGCGCCATATAGGCGCGAGATGGAATGAGATAGGTCGGCGCATTATGGAGGTTAATGCCGGCGGCCGAATCATTTAACCCATTTGTACGTGACCCAATTCTTTTTCGCGTATTTTCGCGCATTGAGATTCACACATAGTTTATCGTTGCAACAGCATTATTCGCGATTTCCATTTTTTTTTTTTTTGTACAGCTACGCTTCCGTTCAAATACGATTTTCATACGCATGCAGCAACGATTTTAACTAGCGCTCGAAAACGTCAGGAAAATGAACAGTTCGGACAGCTTGAATCTCAAGATAATCGAACGTCAGATAGTTCGTACCTTTCAAACCGAAGACGTGTTTGCGAACTGTTCGAACTCACTTCAGAAAGTTCGAAATTATAGTTTAAATCTAAATTTCTGAAATATTAGTGTAGAAAAGACTAGTGAAAAAACTCTGCTTTCTCTTATTTGCAGCTGCATATTGCGTTTCCAATTTCTTCTTCACTATGCGAACTGTCCGAACTTTAAACATAATGAATCGACATTGCAGATCGATTACTGCTTAAGTTTGAACGGTCCGAATTGTTCAAATATTTGAATTGTATGATCTTATTTTTTTTTAAATTCGAACTATTTGAACAGATAGAATAAACAGTATATTCGAATCTTTTGTCTGAGTCCCAATTTTCATGAAAGGTATATGTTTTTACATTTTACATGTTTTTTACATTTTACACATAGTTACTCTAGTATTAGATTGACGCAAAAGGTCTGTCGCTTTCCTCTGTCCAGCTTTGTGTTAGATGAAGTCAGAAAATCAAAGTTCTTTGAAAGGGGGATTGAAAAGTTTCTACATAAAAAAAAGTCTCTAAATAAAAAAAAAAGGATACTGAAGCGCGTGGCGATTTTGCTTCGATTTCGTTGGAATTCCGTTTTCACCTTTATTCGACAAACATGACAAACCTTCTGTACCAATATGATGTACAGGATCGTCGATATACATTGCTACATACAGTACTATAATACATACGGTACATATGTACTGGGCGTGGTTGAAAGATACTAAATTGGGCGTCGAGGAATGTTTGAGAACCTCTGCGTTAACATGTTTGCTGAACACCTCAGCCTCTCGGAAAACTCTCCCAAGTTATTTTTATTGTTTCCCTCGCGCCCTTGATAAACGTTTATTTCCCTCTGATATTTTGTGGGATTCGGCTCACGTATCGGCCTCCAGGGCGAGTCAACTGACATTTTGATTTTGACGAAAGCATAGACAAGCTCGGCACCAGCATGTTCTTCCATGTGGTTACGTTCCCAGACGTAATTCTATTTTGTAATGGTGTTTTAATTTAATCAATAATTGATAGTCGTAGTGGCTCTTTATTAAAAAATAATGGCTCAACAAAGTTTAGGCTTCTTTTTTTAAAGATCTTCGCGATCAATCTAAAATTATTCATTTGTCATTTGTAAAGTTTTGCCCCTACGTAAATATTTGAACCTTAGCAGTTGCTCTATTACTGAAATGTGTTATCTTCTGTTAAATATTTAGTAGCTTTTCAAAAATTAATTACTATTAAAATTTTTTAAATATTTTATTAGTTAATAAGAAATAATATTTAATTTTTTAGGGAATTTCAATCTTTTATTTCGCAGAGTTTCGGACATTAGATGTGCAGAATTTCTGGAATTTTAATTTATTCTGGAATTTTAATTCGCATAATCTCAAAATTTTCTGAATTTTGAGGCGAATTTGTGTGCGTAGGTATTTCCTTTAGGGATGCCTTTGCGTGTGATTTACTCATACACTGGAATACTTGTGTGGGCTTGATACAAAACCGAGCCACGAGATAGGACATCGGGATACAGTTATGTGATGATGGCTATACGCGAAGTTTTTATCTGCACTATCATAGCAAAGTCTGCTCAATTCTGTTGCGTTTTGGTATGCCATACACAGTGGAATAGATGTGTTTAAAACAGGGAGAAGATTACATAAAATTACATAACATTCGCTACAACGAGAGTGGGAAAAAGTATTGCATAAACGAAGGCAGACATCGTTTCTTTTTTTTAAATTGTTAGCAGCTGTTTTTATAATTTCATACGTACACAAGCATTCCTTATATTCACTATGCAATACATACTAATATAACACAAACATGCATATTGCATATTCCAATTTATTCTGTCGAGTTTACAAATATAGTTGTACAATTGAAATGGAACTACATATTTTTTTCTGTACAAAAAGCTCGGCTGCATTTAATAGATTAATGAAATGTACAGTTTTTGTTCTCTTGTTTTTTATTTAAAAACATTTATTCCAATATAATTTACATTATATGTACATATATACAAAAAATTGTAAGAGTATTAATTTATTAAAAAATTATTTTAATATAATCAATGAGGTGAACGTGATATTTGTTGCTAAATGGCTAAATTTAATTTATTTACAGTATTGTTTATTATGCTCTCTTCATTAACTGGGCCGCTCGTACAGGTTTAGAAATTTCTATTCGAGTTTTTTTTTTCAGTGGCGTTAAAACGATCGCTTATTTAATTTGCGGACGTCATGTGAGGCAGACATATCTGTTATCGCTTAATAATTATAATTTTGCACAACCTTGCAGTTTACAGCTGAAAGATTTTGTGTCAATAAAAAACTCGAAAAAAGTTAATGCTTTAATAGAAATACGAAATTGATTAATATTGAGAATTTTTGGTTAGGTAAAATTGTGGAAGCGCGTGCACTCCACGCTATGCTGCGATGCGCAGGTGCAGTGTCCTTACGATTACGGCAGTAGGCCAAGTATGGCCTACTTTCCGAAACAATCGCGCAATACCTAGAACATCTTGGTGGGCCAATTGTAAGTGTAGGAGTTTCAAGGGAATGCGTGAGAATGACCCGCTTTCGTTGCCTTAGATGTGTCAAGGTCGTGCTCTACCTGACGTTATCAGAAATTTCGTCCTCTATTAATTGTTTAAAAGATAATGTTGTGATAATGAGCCGCGGTTTGAATATCGATGTACGTTCGATTGTGTTTTATCAATAATTCGAAAGACTAAAATCGTGACAATTACGTCTTTCTATACTTCACATATATTTACATATATTCCAGTGTTTTATAAATTTTATAAATCATTTAACTCATCTGTTCGTTACTTGTTAAAAAAGTCAAAGTTATATTTTCTGCATGTTCCTAGTTTTTTTCTTTTCTACAGCTTATAACATCAAAAGACAGATTAATTAAATAAATTAAAAGAGAGCTACATAGATTATAGAATATAAAAATTGTCATAATTATAAATTATTAATATGTAAAATTAAGTTGTAATGTATAATTCTTTAGCTGTCATTTTTAATTGTTAAAATTACACGAATGATCAATTAGCTATAGGAAAAGGTGGGCAACAATTAAACAGGCAGCGTTTGAACGTCGATCGTAGATTGATGGTATTTCTGACGGCGATCGTCACGCGATTTTGACGAAGGTCGACGACGCCCGGGGTGGACACGCACGAGAAGCACGGTGTGTCGACGGATTAAATCGCGGCTTCGGTTTATCACCGTAATTTTTCGAATGCCCAGGTGGTAGGCACACCCGGCGGAGTAGGTTGGTTCTTCGGAAAACGTGGCGGAGCGTGTTGGTTACCGTGCAATGCCAGCTGGGATTGGTCGAGTTTGGCGGGCGAAGGGAGATCAATACTGGGAGGCTTTCGACATGGAGAGGCGTAGGCCGGTGTGTTCACCACGAGGAACGAGGACCGGGATTAACGGCTGCTACTGGCACGACCTTGATTGTGACCTTAACCTTGATAGCGCCCTTGAGCGAGATACAAAAGCTCGTCGCCGCCGATACGACGACGGCGACGGGGAATTTCCGCCAACCGGAAAATTCCTCGCCACATTTAACTCCCTGTAGTCGAGTTTTCGCTGTAATGTTCGGCTTGAACTGTGTGTTGCGGATTTTATAGGTCGCCCTTTGTATATGTTACAAGGCCATTGAAGCGGCTCTCGAAACGCTGACGTAGGTACCTCTGGTATAGGACAGACAAACGTACGATGATCCTGAAAGTAGATAGCTACTTTGAAACTTCTCGTTCTGATTCATCGAGCGTGCCTGATAAACTTTCTTTACATATCAGCTTGTCACACATGGAGATTAAGAGTTTTAGAAAGGTGCTACTGCGTTTACTTTGATCATTGACTCTCGAATTATCTACTCTCGTAATTATCCAATTTTTCAACAAGCTCCATATAAATTATAGGTCTTTCCAACCGTGACCGAATAAGATTTTCCAAGATCATTGGGATAAGCGTTGCGTATTCAAAAAGATTATTTTCCAGTTCTTTATCGTACAAATATAACGAAAGATTATAAAAATATCGCGTCACGATGTTATTATCATAGTAATTCGCCTTGGTAAACGTTTGTTTTGCACAGCAGAGAATTAATGTGATATTTTCATAAACGTTTTACCCAAATATTATTCTATCGTTCAACTTTGATCATTGTGTTCTACTCGAACGATCGCAGCTGTTCCGAAGGAAATCATTATGTCTCAACTGAGCAATAAGACTCCGCTCGATTTCCATATAATTAAGATCGGCTGTTATCATCGTCGCGGCCTTGACTATGCGCGCAGCTCGACGTAATAAAGTTTAACCGAGGTTGTTATGTTCGATTTGATCGCCCTGCCTCTAGAACCGAGATAGCCATGTACACGTCGATGCATTTAAAATCTTGTTTTTTTTCTTTTTTACGTGAGACGCCGAGTAATCTGCAGCTTCGCCGAGCCACTTAGCGCTAGAGTAAAATAAGTCGTAATACGAAATTACGACACCTACCGAGCAAAGCGATTTTGTATTTAACGTGAGGGAATTGTTGACTGAAGAATCATAAACTCAATCCATTCTTCGTCCGAAAGCCTCGCAGCGTTAGCTGCAAGGAGAACATCCGTAGATCGTTATGTTATCCTGCGCGTGAAGCTGTCTGTCGAGAGGATCGGTTGATTGATTATCGCGAACGTCTTTCTGCGATGTCGTTTCGTCTACAAGAATGTTCGATCCATCTTCAGCGATCAGCCCCTCCCCGGCATTCCTGACCCGGTACTCCTCCCCCCCCTTTTTTTTTCTTGACAGTTCGTTCGCGGATTACTCTTTTACCCTCCATTTCTTCTCTCAATCCTCGATCGCCCGGTGTATTTCTCTACGGCGAAGCGAAAGTGCAAAAAGTACAAAGGTTTCAACGACGAACGATGAATCTGCTTTCGCAGAGCCGGTGAAATTCCTTTGGAATTTACAAATGCGTGTTTATATGCGTCAATAAACGACGAACGGTTATTTAATTATTCCTGAGAAACGCTCTGTCGATAAATAAAACAATGCTGCATGACTCGGCGCTTAAAGGAATGGGTGTCGGAGGTACACAATGGCTGTCGAAAAACATGTTTTGTAATCGGCTGCACCTATTAGTTTTCAGCTACGCTGATTAATGCGTCTCTCGATCGCGTTTTTTCATTTTATTTTCATGAGTACGCAGTTTTCGCGTGGCGAGATAATGCAACGATTACAGGAATACATTGTACGACATCGGGATTTTCGATATCATCGGTAATTTAACATTCAACGTTATTCCACTTATCTTTAGACCGACTCATCGTATATGCATTTTTCTTTTATATTCAGCTCCTAAAATTAAAAATATTGTTTTAATTAATTATAAATTTTAGGACATATGCCAACTTTGTAGAGATTCACGACAGATAATTGTGAAAGATAAAGGATTGCTCGATAAATCATGTCCGGTAATTTCTTCCTCAACCTCTATCGAAGAGGTAGAATTTTCTCTAACATTAAATAGTTTTTTATTTTATGAGAATAAGAGAATAAATCTTACGAAAGAGAGAGAAGAGAAGGAGGAGAGGAGATTAAATGCTTAAATCTTTTATAAGACTTGCATAAAAGAGGCTTCCTGATTAAACAACGTGTACTTTATTTATATTTAAAATTATAATCCATTGGTTAAGATATTTAATTAATGAAATGACGCTTCAAAATTATAAATACCATTCATAGTGGGGATTATGATAATTAAATTTATGAAATATCATCGAACATATCGAATCAATGCCAGCGTGATGATAATCAAATGTTTAATAATATTTTAGAATTTTTAGACCCTTTGAAGTTTAAGGCCTGGTTGCACCAATACTGTTGTGATTTTAAACAAGACTTAAACATACGCATATCTTCATCTTTCTAAATAAGTAAAGACAGACATATATTTAAGTCTCATTTAAAGTCAAAATAACTTTGGTGCAACCACCAGGTCTTATACAAGCTTCTGCGATAATCTATTATCGTAAACTTATACTTGTTAGATATCTTTGAATTTATTTCACAAATAAATTGCAGATTCGTATCGTTTTCACATTTCTCCGTTTCATCCCGGAAATAATCGGGAACTAGCGTTACGCAAAGTGATCTCGCTGTCGCGCCCGCAACTTGTCAGAGTTAACCGAATTTGGTCGCTCCTGTAGACTCGTGGTGCGCCGGGGATTTGCGACAATTGGCACCATGTCAGAGGTGAGACGCGGAGGGAAGTATAAGAGAGGTGAGTGACGTCGTTGCCAACAGTCATCATCAGATGTCGTCTTGGCCGCGATTCGTTCGCGGCACGTTCGTGTCTGCCTGTGCAGCTGATACGCTCGGCTCGTCGTCGGCGGCGAGTAGCGTTAGTGGAGTCCGATCGATTTGCTGATCATCGCGGATCGGCGAATTGGTGCTTCGCATGTGACCCCAGTGCACGCGCGATAACCGCGCTTCGCTCGCGCGTTTTCCAGTGGAAACTTCGATTGCCGCGATCGATTCCTCGATGCGGGCCGAATATTAAATATCCGAATCTCTGGTGTAGGACGAGTTTCGAATAGTCATCCGGGAAATATCGGTGCGTCTGATACACCAGCCAGCGTCTCCGATCACGTTTGTTCGATACGCGATGTGAAACTGTGACGTAGAGAGAGAGAGAGAGAGAAAGATCGCGAGCAGTGCCGCAGCAGGTGCATATTGATTCGACGATCGACAACGTTATCGAAACGCGGAAGGAATGGCGTTATTCTCCGGTGGCGGTAGCGGTGCCGGTGGTGGCGGTGGCGGGCCGCCCATTAAACCGGAAGATAGCATCCCTTCCAGGCAACGGAGTCTCAAGGATCGGCTGCGAGAAGGAATCACCGGCGGATTCGCTTGGCAGTGAGTATACATCGCCGGCGTGATTTACGCAATGGAGAAAACCGTACGGGGGGATTCGTTTTTAACTTCCACACGACCCTTCGCTGCTTTAGCATCCTTTGTACTTGATTTTCTCCCACGTCCTCCTCTTGCCAGCCGTAATTTTCTTCCACGCTCTTAAAGGATTTGCTCTGAGACGTTAATAAACGCTACTGATGGTATTACATCGTTAAACGGAACTTTGCGAAACGTCAGGCTGTAAGAGTTATAAAACTAGACTGGATGAGAACAGAGTATATATTCCGATGATATATATACTTTTCTTATCTTTTAATCGCCAAATAATGATTTAGTTTGGAAAAGGTGTTTACTCACACATCGACGCAAGACAACGTGTACAAGTACGTATACTTCAGGCTAATTATTTTTCGAATTGTAAGTCTTGTGGCTTCGTGAAACGGGAAAGAAGTGAAATTATTTTAGAGGAGAATAAGAAATCTTTCCGCGCTATGTGCTATTCTGTCATATCGTTCTTGATTAAGGATGTTTTAGCTCTACAGTACCGGCTAAAAATGGAAATTTAAAAACTGCAGGTTTCTTAGAGTTATTCTTTTTTTTTTTTCGAATCAGTGACAAAAATTTTCGATAATATCTAATAAAAAATCGTAATTTTAGGGCTATCACAAATTACAAAAAAAAAAAAACAACGGGAAATTTGAGCTATAATGATTTATACAACGAGATGATTATATTTTGCTGCAGTTTTAGGTAAATGTACATAACTTTTAAACGAGTAAGTGAATCCAAATAAACTACGAATATTTATTAGAGTTTTATTACGTGCAAAACGTGTACGTGCAAAATTTAATTTAATTCGTAATGCTATTTTCTGATCAAATTTGCACATATTGCGTTGTAAAACGTGATTTTGCATAAGAATCAAGAGTAAACAAAAAATTAAATCATTTTTTAACTAATAAGGGAATAAAAAATTTTATAAGAATGTTCGAATTTTGAAACGTAATAATAGAGCAATCTACAATATTTTTGATAATATTTTAATATATAACACACATATATCTTTAAAGTTTTCGCGCACTTTTTTCTATTCGAACAAATCGTATTTCGTAACGTAACGTAAACGTTTCGCGAGGCATTCAATAATTAATATGCACCCCTTACAGTACAGCGTATTGTATCGCACGAACCGTATTATGATTATTTAACGTCGCAATTGTTAACGCGATATCGCCCCGGGAGAATGCGATTAACGCTGTAGAAAACTTTATGAATTGGGCGCATAATTTTTGCACGGGAATTTTTTCTCCCTCGAAACCCCGGACTCGGTGTATAGCGCGTGTTACATTATAAAGTAAGGATTATCGATCATTTTAATAAATGAGCGGTGTGTGAAACCGCCATTACCATAAGACCGGATAAGCCGGACAGTGTATATAGTAGAAAGTGTACCCAGCAGATGGCGGTCGCAGGTACTCTGATTATTATCCACTTTTATAATGCATTATCATATCAGCGTCTTCAGAAAAAAAAAAAATGCTGAGATATCCGACGGATATTTTGCTTTGAGCGTTTTAAGTACCAACAAAAAATCTCATTTAAAATCGACGCGTCAAGGACGACACGTGTTATTGAGCGATATTTTTTTTCGTCCTAATTTTAATCTCGCGAAGCCGGAGATCTATATGACAATTATAGTAATAATTACACGTACGCGCCTGAAATTGCCAGGAATATCGTGTGGGAAATTGTTCAATCTCGTTTTCGTCGGTTGCGTATTGCGATGCGACGTGGCCCTCAGATTAATGATTTTATCCGCTGGACCTGTGCGCGATTATCCGATTACGCGGGCGCGCAACTCATTATTCAATCTTTCACGAGCCGATTTCTTCCTTCTTTTTTTTCGTTACACAAAATGAGAGGGAAAGTTATTAAATAGCCATCACCTATATAGTGGCCGACGAACTTACCAACTCGTTCCTCCACGCACAACCCTGACCTCTCGTTGGGCCAGCTTCGCTGGTGCGACACCATAAATTATCCTGCGCCCGAGTTCTCCCAGACTCGTGCTTGTTTGCTTTATCGCCGGACTGATGCGCTTTTTTCCATCCCCGCTGTCTTTTGCAGCAGTTTTCACTTTATGAAGCGCCGATTTTATTTTTCCTCAAAATTCCACACGATGGATGGACCGATCTAACAATTCGCTCTCATGTTGTCCGTTTTGTCGTTTTTGTATGTGGGTTGGTACAAGGATTGAATAATTTATGATTTTTCTGTGGAGTGGATAAAAACGTCTTATCTTTTTTATTCGGCGTTGACTGTTGCCTTCATCTTGCATCAAATTAAAATATCACCCTTTAATCTTTAAGTGAAGTAGCTCCAGGCATAGTTTTTTTTTAGATGTTTTATACTTTTACTAAGGTTGGCAACAGCTAATCAATTTATACTTTCTCATTGTTAAAGTTTTAAAAAAAGTTTATTGTTTTTACATTTCTTTATTTTATAATGATGTAACTAATATAAATTTAATTATAACATAATAAATAACATTACATACATTATATATATAACATTATATACATATATATATATATATATATGGAGACCATCTATACCTCCTTAAAGGTTAAGAATTACATAGTATTGTGGAGCATTAATCTTTTTTAATTATTTATTACTAATAAAAGCAAAGCGCAGTTTCATTTTTATTTTATTTAAATAAGTGTATTTAATATAAATCAAAGAATCTTATTATGTGGCTGTACCAATAAAGATTTCAAAAATATAGCATGATAAAACACTGTGAATGATTAATTTTACACTAAAAAAAAAGATCTTGCAATTTCAACAAAATTATATATGTGTAAAAATTAGCTGAGATAGATAAATGATTAGCAAATATTGTATATATATTGCACTTGATCAATCTAACAGAAGCAGAATTTACAAATTCTATACGTGACAGTCAAAATTCTAACAGATACAAAAATTAACAATACATTTTAATTGTGACATCAAGAAATGTCTATATCGGCAAAAAAATTTTTTGGGTTTAACAATATTATAAATATTGGTAAATTTACTTTTTTGTTTGTTATTCTGTAATTGTATTACAATGTCATTTATTGCTAATTTTTTTTTTGTAACGAAGAGATTGTTTGAAAACCTAGAAAAAACCCATCGGGCATATTTATCGCAAATATCTGATAGAGAGCGAGACACTTCTTTTTCGTATTAAAAGTTAAAAGTTGGTATCGTGTTACTCCTTCGTTGTTACTATCGATCTCAACACGTGGTGTGCAGTAAACTGCAGATATATAACGACATTAGTCATTTATAATACATGTTATGGATTTCCGAATCGTGTCATGGATGCGACAGATACATCGGGAACAGACGACCAAGACGTCACTTCCGTATCCGGGCATTATATATAATTTCGGTCAACGATAGCTACTTTGTATAGACGTTACCGACGCACGACATGACGCACGCGACGCGACGTGTAAATGGAGATATTCGATAGATATATGGGTGGAACAATTCGACGCATCGTTTAGCACGTAATGATTATCCAGTGGCCCAGTTTCACTTTTTGATACGTACACGTGCTGAAAGTGAATTATCCCACGATCGAGATATACAGATGTAAATGTTGAGCTTTTCATTTTCTTGAATTGTCATTTTATCAATTATATTTTTTGATAATCTTATTTATAATTTTAAAGATATAAGAATGACATAATATTTATTAAATAGGTTTCTATTTGGATAACATCTTCAATTTTGCGATTCAACTTTGTATCAGATTTTATTGAATATCTGGTATTCTGTTACTGTCAACATATGTCACGCCATATGTCGCATACCATGAAGAATAGTATAGATTTCACATTTGCAAAGTATATTTTGTTCTATAATTTTATATTCAAAATGAAAGCCATAACATATTATGAGCTTGTATTACTCATGTTCGAAATGATTCACGTATAAACCCCTTATGCGGTTGTAAAATATGAATTTTGCAGAAAAATTTTGCTTTATACGGCTGCAAATTACTTACTTCATTACTAATACTTTACCTTACTATTGACAGTTTCAATTCTTTTAAGTAGTTAAAAAAATATAATATACGTAAGTTACATTTTCGCAGACATTATTATTCTTTATCTCACATTGTTGAATTTGTAGTGTTGAATCAACCCAATTTAAATTATTTTTAATTATTTTTATAATTTGCCATTACTTTTACTTTATATATCGTTAATTTAATTAAAAAAATTTAACTCAAAATTTGATTCAAATTTAATTCATTATTTATGAGATACATGCATTAATGTAAACGATGCTTACTTTGAAACTAAGTAATTCAGCCACGGAAATAAATTGATAAGGTTATTCTTTTAATTACATGCAATTTTGTGTTAATAATAAACTTGGACACATATGGAAGTTAAAGATAACAAAATATTATATTATTATTTAAATATGTAACTCAAGAAATTGATTTAAATTTAATTTTCTTTATATTTATATTCACAACAGTACGAAACGAATAAATTTGTCGAATTTTTTTCCTCATAAAAGATTATCACTTTTAAGGAAACGTAACTGTACTGTAATTTACTTAGGCACATAAAAGAATTGAAACCGTCTTCTCGCATGAATACGTATTGCCATACACTTTTAGCAAAAAGTCCTTTTTCGCTGTTATACCCGTAGAAAAAGCTTGCTACATCGGCCGCCAAGGTCACGGCCAATATCGCGTTCGGATCGGTAACGAATCATCGATTGTTCCGGTAGGCCGCTCTTATATCGAGGGAAAACAAAGGAGCAGCCGACGCCGCCGCCCTTTATGTGGAGATGCATTCACATGTATGCATAGCGGCAGCGGCTGGGATATGCCACCGCATCTATGCTATCGAGTTGCCGTCTGCTATCGGGTACATATGTGCACGCGTATGTACTTACCCGCGCATACATATCGGCGCACACACGTATTCACACGTATCTAAGATGACCGCAAATTTAGATCGCATTCTCGAGGTCTTCACCTTCGAAAACGTTCGGACGACCTGCCTGGAAATATCGCCGTCCCGCGACACTTTCGTCACTCTAGACTGTTCCTGTGAAATTATTACGGTATCAGGAGAAGAACTTCGATGTAATTTTATCGCGCGCTATCTCTCACGTCTCTCCTGTTTTCTTTTTCCTCGAAACGATACGATCGCTTTTCTTTCCGATGAAATTTGTGCGGGTTTTTTTTCTTTTTAAACCAACGAGTTAAGATTATTGCGAACGAATTTGTTCCATTAATTTCTACCGGTAAGACGATTAACACATTCTGATGCGGTAGATCGTATATTCTGCGATTATTTCACTAGAATTAATCCTTTACTCCGCTTCATTATCGTCTCGTTATTATTCGAGGATAAATAATCACATTATGAATGTTACTCATAATATTATCCTCATTAAAATTTCTTGAACCGACCGGTCCTTTTCGTTTTAACGAAAAACATTTCAATTAAAAAAAAAAAAAGAAAGAAATATTTTTCTAGAAACTAGAAGCTGCCATGTTGATGGCTATATTTATATTTCTCTTAATTCTCCGTAAATTTGACATCCTCAAAAATGTATTTTTGTACAAAACAACTTAGATTTAACATTACAAAATGTCTGTACAATACAAATTATAACAAAATACTTTTTTTAAAAAAATACAAAATAATTTGGCATTATAAATGTGTGAAATTTTAACAAAATCATCTTATTAAAAAAAAATATTTTCCCTACAAAAGAAATGATATGAAGAAAATGCGCCAACTAAAAAAATGGATGTTTATACGAACTAGAACATCTACTTTATTATTATTATTCTTTGACTGGCGTTCATAGTTTGGTTTTTTATTAAGCCCATATGAGACTAAAGATTGATATTGGGATTGAATTGAATAAAATGTAACCAATCACAGGTACAAATATTCTTTAACTTTGCTTTGGTTGGTCTAATTTCAATTTAATCTCAATCTTAATCTGTAGTCTGATATGGCTTAAAATTGTTTTAAGTTTGTCTTTAGATACAATTTCATTGAAAATGAAGTATTTAACAATAAACTTAAGATTTTAAATATAAGATCAAACTATAAATATCAGTCTTTTATATTAAATTATTGGCTGTTGTGCGCCGATACAAGGCTGTTGCGCGCTTTTAAAAAACAAAAAAAAAACAAAAAATTATTTTCTCTACAAAAAAAATGATATGAAGGAAATGCGCCAACTATAAAAATAGATGTTTATACGAATTCTTTGGCTGGCATTTATAGTTTGATTTTTATTAAGCCCGTATCAGATTAGAGATTGATATTGGGATTGAATTGAATGAAATGTAACCAATCACAGGAACAAAACAAATATTCTTTAACTTTGCTTCGATTGGTTAAATTCCAATTCAATCTCAATCTCAATTTCTAGTTTGATATAACTTAAGATTGTTTTAAGTTTTCTTTAGATACAATTTCATTAAGAATGAAGTATTTAACGATAAACTTAAGATCTTAAATATAAGATCAAACTATAAATATCAGCCTTTTATATTAAATTATTGGCTGCTGTGCGCCAATACGAGACTGCTGCGCGCCTGTAAAAAACAAAATTGTCAGGAAGCATATCAGCAAGAAATAAAGGAGATAATATTGAGCTGGCAAATAAGTATTTTAATACAAATAAATCACAAATATTACAAATAAATATTTTAATATAAATAAATATTTTACTACAAAAACTTGGCGCTGCTAAACCGAATAATTTGCTTTAATACAAAATCGCTTTCTTACAATCTAACTTACATACTAAAATAATAACTACATAAAATTACAATTTTTCTTACAATCGAATAACATACACGCACACATGAGAGAGAAAGAGAGAGACACACATATTCGAACGTACGCACGCGTGAGAGAGAAAAAGATACACACATGTTCGAACGTACCCACGCATAAGAGATTTATAAATTAAATTATATACTAAACAAACACACAAACACACACATACACACACACACACACACACAACATTCAAATGCATGTAGAAAAAAAAGAAGAGAGCTGGCAAATTATTCGGTTTAGCAGCGCCAAGTTTTTGTAGTAAAATATTTATTTATATTAAAATATTTATTTGTAATATTTGTGATTTATTTGTATTAAAATACTTATTTGCCAGCTCAATATTATCTCCTTTATTTCTTGCTGATATGCTTCCTGACAATTTTGTTTTTTACAGGCGCGCAGCAGTCTCGTATTGGCGCACAGCAGCCAATAATTTAATATAAAAGGCTGATATTTATAGTTTGATCTTATATTTAAGATCTTAAGTTTATCGTTAAATACTTCATTCTTAATGAAATTGTATCTAAAGAAAACTTAAAACAATCTTAAGTTATATCAAACTAGAAATTGAGATTGAGATTGAATTGGAATTTAACCAATCGAAGCAAAGTTAAAGAATATTTGTTTTGTTCCTGTGATTGGTTACATTTCATTCAATTCAATCCCAATATCAATCTCTAATCTGATACGGGCTTAATAAAAAATCAAACTATAAATGCCAGCCAAAGAATTCGTATAAACATCTATTTTTATAGTTGGCGCATTTCCTTCATATCATTTTTTTTGTAGAGAAAATAATTTTTTGTTTTTTTTTTGTTTTTAAAAGCGCGCAACAGCCTTGTATCGGCGCACAACAGCCAATAATTTAATATAAAAGACTGATATTTATAGTTTGATCTTATATTTAAAATCTTAAGTTTATTGTTAAATACTTCATTTTCAATGAAATTGTATCTAAAGACAAACTTAAAACAATTTTAAGCCATATCAGACTACAGATTAAGATTGAGATTAAATTGAAATTAGACCAACCAAAGCAAAGTTAAAGAATATTTGTACCTGTGATTGGTTACATTTTATTCAATTCAATCCCAATATCAATCTTTAGTCTCATATGGGCTTAATAAAAAACCAAACTATGAACGCCAGTCAAAGAATAATAATAATAAAGTAGATGTTCTAGTTCGTATAAACATCCATTTTTTTAGTTGGCGCATTTTCTTCATATCATTTCTTTTGTAGGGAAAATATTTTTTTTTAATAAGATGATTTTGTTAAAATTTCACACATTTATAATGCCAAATTATTTTGTATTTTTTTAAAAAAAGTATTTTGTTATAATTTGTATTGTACAGACATTTTGTAATGTTAAATCTAAGTTGTTTTGTACAAAAATACATTTTTGAGGATGTTTCTTCGCGCGCGTATACTTGGCGCTTTTTGTACCTTTTTTTAAAAAGGTAATTTTGGTGGGATTTCACTCATTTTGTAGTGTAAGCTATCTCATTTCTTTTTATTATAATATATATGGAGATTCTTAAAACAATTTGAAAGTTAGTACCAAATTAAAGATGGAGATTGAAATTGAATTGAAATTTAATATATTGGTTTTGTTTTTTCTGCTTACATTTCAATTCAATCTCAACTTCAATCTCCAATCTGATATGGGCTTAATGGAAGCTTAAATTATGAATGTCAGCCAAAGTATGATAATAAAATAATAAGTAGGTGTTCTAATTCGTATAAAAATTTTAACGCATTTTTCTGTATTATTACTTTTGTAAAAAGAATAATTTTTTTGTTTTTTATAAAGTTTATAAAATAATTTTGTTATGACAACATATTATAGTGTTAAATTATTTTATACAAGAATTTATTTTTGTGCACATATATTAATATGAAAACGTCTTCATCTTTGTCTTCTATTATTTTGCTTAATAAATATAAATGTTATAACCAGATCAATTACGGTCTATGTAATTTTTCAATATGATTATTTTTATCAACTTTTTGTAAGAAAAGTACATAAAGATCTTTGGCACCTCTGGGCCAGCGGCTTTTTTTAATTCGCGCATCATCAATTTCAATCCAAATATTGGATGATCCTTCTCTACATATATTTGTATAATGTCCTTCTTCAATACATAAACCACTATGAAATATAGCATTCATTACTTTATACGATTGTCCAGCTATTAATACTTTAGTCGTAGGAATAGAAGATATATTAAAATTACGTATTGCTTTCACTACTTTACCTTCTTGTAATGAAAATAATGCTAAATGAATAATAATTATATCATTCGTCAATGTAAGTTTATTTTTAAACAATATATCATTTCCTGAACAATGTTCACATAACCCTTTATCTGATCGACACCAATGTGAAAATGTAACATGTAATAAATCGTTAAGATTATAGCTCTTTTTTTTCAAATTGTTAATAGATATTGAAATAACTAAATTATTATAACTGATTGTTTTAGTAATATTACAAGAATTACATCGAGTAGTAGAAGTTATTTGATGTTCTACTGATTGTCTTATACCGTCATAATTTGTACACAAAACTGTAAAAAACTCGAGTGCATCTCGTTTTACGTTCATTGAAAATAATTCTCCTAAATATTGTCGAATATCATGTGTATTCAAATTACGCATTCCATATTCATATCGATGCATTAACATACGTAAAACATTTGATTTGTCACAATTAGACAATTGCTTTCTAATAGCACATAAATGCAATAGACATTGTATAACTGCATTAGCGTAACATGATACATTGTCTGTATTTTGAAAACCACGTAAAATCCAAGTAGTATTTATTTGTAATGTTTGATTTTGACCATTCTCCTGAACACAAGCGATTACTTTCGACAATGTCCATGGAATATCTTTCACTTTGCAGTGACGTTCTTTTGGAACAGAAATTGTTTCTACTTCTGGTTTGTACTTATATCTTAGCCGATTATATTCGTCAATAGCTTTTCTATCAGCTGTCACTGAAGAAGGATCAAAGTTAATGAGATGCAACCCTTTTAGAGACGTTACTCGTGACAATGCAACATAAACTTGACCACAATTAAATATAGAGTTGCCTACATCCATAACGGCACTTTGTAAGCTCAATCCTTGACATTTATGAATGGTTATTCCATAACTTACACACAGTGGAAATTGTTTTCTGATAACAAAAGCATTATCAATCACTTCAAATTTGACGCTCACTCTTTCAATTAAATATTCTAATCCTGATGGCAAAAGAAGTTTAATTTTTTCTACATAACCAGTAGACGTATCTTGTACCACCGAGACTACTTTAGCTATTGTACCATTCACAAGACCCAAAGTAGCATCAATATTACGTCTTATCATAACTTTTGCTCCAATCTTAATTACAATTTCTTTTGAAAGTCCAGCAGTTTTGGAATTATCATCATCATTATTCGACAACACTTTTAAAACTTTCTTTTTTACATATGGAGTACAGTTAATTGTATCTTCGGCAATTAGTAATATCTCTTTCGAAACAATACGATTTAACATAGCTGTATTAAGAACTTCACACATATCACGAGTAGGTAATAAACAAACAGTGTCCGATGGCAAATTGTCCATAAAATCACATATTTCCTTTAATCTCGATTCCATAGAATTACCTTTAAAAGATATTTTTCTACTTTCAAGATTGGCACAATCAGACCTTGTCAATGAACCGATACGAATTTTCGACAACAATTGTCGATAAGTATCATCCTCTTGCTGACGCATATTAATCGTCAATTCATCATAATAAAATAATGTAGTCCACAAATTAACGGTAATTAAAGAACCAACACATGTCTTAATTTTGTCATTAGATAATTGCACAAAAACAGGATCCTCACGTACGGGAGGTAATTGAAGCAAATCGCCAAATAAAAGAATGTGTTTTCGACCGAACCAACCCTCTTCAACATCATTAGTATCAAATATTTCACTTAATCGAAGATGTATGTACATTAAAGTCAAATTTGATATCATTGACACTTCATCAATCACAAAAAGAACAACATCTTTGAGCTCTGCACGTAAAACTTTTAAAACATGATTAGCCAATGGTTTATACTTTGAAGTCTGACCATGTTCAACAGGTAATTGGAGCAATCTGTGAACTGTCAAACCATCAATATTAAACGCTGCTATACCAGTAGGTGCCGCTAGAGCAGTATCTTTGTTAAGATTTTGTTTTATCCAGCATTTAATTGTTTTAATTAAGAAACTTTTTCCAGTTCCACCTTCTCCACTAACATATAATCGTAATATTGAATTCCTCAACCTTACAGTATCAATAACTCTATCGAATACTCTTTTTTGATCCGAATTTAATTTTGTTATCATTTCAGAAACATCGATTTTCTCATCTATTTTATCACCAAGATCTCTAAAATCTTGCATCGCTTCACCAGCTTCTATATTTTGAACACCTATCGGATTATCAGGGTCATCCTGAGACACATTTTTTGTAATTTTTCATCTTCTTGTCGAACCAACTCTTTTGCATTTTCAAATGCTTTTGCAACTCTTGTATCTTTTCGTGGTATTGCAATGCCTCCGTAAGATGTAACTTTTCTTTTTCAAATGCTTGCGCATATGTATTACAATCATCTCTAAGATCCTTTAAATTTCGCCATGGTTTAAACATAAGCAATAAAGAAAAGAAATATTCTTCCGGTCGTGTTTCAACATTGTATTTATAGTGATTAATAAGACATGCGCGTCGTCGCCGTTTAAGATAATGACTATTATTTATTTTATAATATTCAATATTGTTACTTCGCGGTTCAATCGTCGTGATATCATACCATTGTACGAATTCATAAAGAGACACAGACTCCAATTCTTGCGATCTATTTGGATAATAATCATCTATTACAGATGGACAAAATATATCTGTAGATTCACCATCAAGAGTTTCAATTTCTTTACGACTTTTTAATTTCCGCTGTCGTATGCGATTAACGTTTAACCATTTAATAGTTGTATTGCGATCAGTCCCATATAAAGGAATACTTAGCAAAGTATCAGCAGCTTCAAGAGCTCCACATTCTCTATTAGTTAGAGATCGTAAACCAAAATTCCAAAGAACACTTGCCAATGATTTGCTTTTATTATTCTTAAAACTTTCAAGATCAAAGTCCGACAACTCACTTTTCCCTGGTTTATTCACATATTTAGTAACATACCATGTAAGCAGTGTCGACTTTTCACCAATATATTGTATATCCATATTTCCTTCCCATGCAGTAAGAAGAGCAGAATTGTAATCATTAATATCAACTTCATCAGCCATTCGAGGAAGATCATACAATCTGCTTTGATGTTTTAATTGTTTTCTGCCTGCTATCGAAGTTGCTACATCTCTCATACGCAGTGTTTCAGTAACGGGACGAGGAAATCCAAAACGACAACAACGAATAACTTTACGTCCTACTTTTTTATTACGAAGACAATAATCATTATGTTTATGTCGTTGATGCGTAGTAACACGTCTGTACAATAATGGCGAAATATTTTTATCTGGCTTTTTGCAGGTTATGTATTTTAAAATAAATTTAGAAACTTCTTCTATAGAGGATTCACCGAAAATCGGTGCATCTTTAATCCAACTAACAAGTGAAAATGTTGTATGCCTCTACCTTGATATTCTCGTCGCCAAAAATAGTGCGTTACTTCACCAATTGGACAATCTTTGGAACAAATAAAATCTATCATTGCTCGAAATTTATTATCAAGAAATCTCGACGTTGATACAGGATCTTTAGCAACAAGTTCACTGGTACTCAACGAAGAGTTTTGCCATCCATTAACTTCACGAATATAATCACCTAAATCGTCCCATAACCATTCACTAGGACTTAACGTTATAAACCATGTTGCAGGTCCATAATGTCGGGTCATACAATCTAAATCATTTCTTGGTTGACGCCAATATTGCTCAGTATTTCGAAGTGAAGAAAATATAGTATTTAAATTGGATTCCAACGCATCTTTAGACATAGCATCTAAGTATTCTGCAGCTGTATAACGACTTCGTGGATCAGTTATATTCATTTTATGATAAATTCCACGACTTAACTGACGAATATTCGCTTTATTTAACAAATAGAATAAATATTGTTGATTTAATCTAAATCGTGGATGCCTAGACGTTAAACGACATTTAATAAATTCATGCTCTTGAAGTTTGACCGGTCTTTTTTCATCACATTGTCCATTCGAACCGAATGGATATAAATCTGGAAAACACATCAAATCCAAATTTTTTTCGCGATTATCCAAAGATGAATCTTGAATTTTTAACATTTGATACAAGGCAGTCGCAGTTTTATTTTCTTTTTTTTCATACAATGGATATATAGTATATTGCTCGTAGTAACTGTCACTTTCATCTTTTTGAGTTAACATAGCCTCACGCTGATGCAATGTAACTTCCACGTGATCTGTTATCTCTTGCATTTGTAAATCTGAATTATTTATCGGTTTACATTCTTCATTAAATAAAACTTCTGTATCATTTTTTGTTTCTTGAATATAAAATTCTGCATTATTAAGATTTCCTAAATTTAATTTATTGTGAGTATTGGGCAATACAATACCAGAATATAAGAAATTATTAATTCTCAACCATTTTAAAGCTTCATATATTTTTTTAAGATCCACTAAATCTTCCCAAATGATTTTTGATTTGGTTGGAATATTTCTTACCAAAATACATAGTTCATGATTTAAATTTATTGGATCAGTTTTAGAACATAATTTATCAAAAGTCTCCTGTAAGGGAAGTGGTAAATGAAAAGTTGTACCTTTAACTTTCTGTATTTTTTGTCTCTCAGGAATTTTTTTATTAAAAACTGTTCCCATTTTAACTACAGTTTGAAAAGCTTTAGCTCTCTGTATAAGCATTTTCTCAAATTGATTAAGGGACGATATTACCTCCGGTACATCATTAGCGAAGAGATTATTCAAAATGCAATAAGCAGGCAACAAACCGCTACGAAATTTTTTATCACAATAATGACATATATATTGCGGATTAATATTTTGTTGCTCTACGTATGCCATTAAATCTTTCCAAATTGGATTTTTTCTACGTGTCTGAAGTTTACTAATTTTAGAAACATTTTTTTTATAACAAAGTCTCTCACATGACACACAAATATACCGCGGTGTGTCCAATGAACGTTTTTTCAAAGCTATAAACGCATTATGATATTTAGAAATAATATCATCATCACTCAAAATTGTATCAGTTTGCTGATGCTTATACATATCTGCTTTCTCTTGTACTGAAGTTATAATTTGTTTTAATTTATCAACCTCACCAGAAGTTAACGCTTCATCCAGCTCTAACATTTTTTTATAAAAGCTGTAAAGTTGATAAAGCAAACGTCTAATATTTCTTACTTTTGGGAAATGAGGTGATAATAATTGCATTGGAATAGACATAGCTTTACAAAGATTTAAATCAATATAACAACTATGTGCATGGCCCTTCTTAGCATTACCTAATTTCTTATCAAAAATTGTCACAGTGCATTCATAAATTTTTTGCATTAATTCTGGTATGTTTTTTAAAGTACATTTATTTATAGCTTGTAGGAATTTTTGATATCGATCAATTAGAAACGGATTCTTAACTTTACATAAAATACTGCACAACCACGATTTTTTTGCTCGTGCTTCTATTAAAGGTAACGCATTAACAATTTGTCCTCTTGTATTTAATATTAAAGGTTCACTTATATTGACTTCGGATGAAGTTATATTATGATACATGAATCTGTGAAATAATTCTCGGACGAAGCTGTATGTCTAGATATACCACATAACGCACTTAATTTATCATCAACTGTAGAATATTCTGCAGCAACAGTTAAACATGTTTCCGATTTATTTTTAAGCAGACTTAGCGTTTTATATATATTACGAATATAATTATTTCTAATAATGAAACACCAGCGTACAATTTGTTCTGTTTTTAGTCGTTCTTCAATATAACCTTTACTACAATCTGTAATTTTTTGTACATGTAAAATATTTTTAACTAATGTGTCAAAAGAACTGCGAATTTTTATAAAATTGTTGATCGAAATTTTGAATACTTTTTATTAACATTTTTGGCAATATTGTAATTTTTCTCTGCAAATGTGGACTCAGATTTTCTTTTCTGATAATATCGCTTATTGTAAAGCCACTTACGATCAGAAGATAATTCTTTTTGTCTTTCTCGTTCACGCTCAGAATTGATAAAATAACGTATTCGTTTTTGTACACGTTGTTTTTCTAAAGTCTTTTTGTAGTGACATCGTTTTTTAATACGATTATTTTCTAATGTTTTTTATAACGTTCTACTTTTTTAGCGCGATTATTTTGTAAGTCTCGTTTATATCGTTGGACGTGTTTAGCGCGATTATTTTGTAAGTCTCGTTTGTATCGTTGTAGCTGTTTAGCGCGATTATTTTCTAAATTCCGTTCATATTGACATCGCTTTTAGCACGATTATTCTCTAAATCCTGTTGATATAGTCTTCGTTTTTTAGCACGATTAGTGTCTAAATCCTGTTGATATCGGAGCCGCTTTTTAACACGATAACTTTCTATTTTTTCACCATAATGCGCTTGGTTGTTACTATGTTATTGTTTTCTTGCTGATATTGTTTATTTTTATTAATATGCCCTAATTCAAAAATTATATTCCGAATATTTATTTTTATTTTCTGCATTTGTATTTTGAATGTTTATTTTTTCTTGCTTATTATCACTACATACATCACTATTAATAGTATTATTCATCTCATGATAAATATTTTCAATATACAATTCACTTTCTAATCCTTTATCAATCTTTTCAACATAAATATCATTTATTATTGATTGTACTTTTTTTTCTTTTAAACTTTGCGTTTTTATTAAATCGTTATTTAATTTTTTTGGGGTTGCCAGGAATCATAATTTTTTTGAAATTGATTTAATTCTAGAGGAAAGTGCTCAATTTTATTGGATTCAAACATTTGTATTAAATGCGAACGCATTAAGTTAACGTCATATCTTACATTTTCTGGTTTAGTGTTAAAAAATAGCGAAACAGCAAATGCTATAGCAAAAACACCACAATCATGCGTATTCGGTTGTTCTTGCACAAAAGGAAATTTTACAGGACACTTAATAAAATCATACGTTGGAAATAATTTGTCTAAAAATTGTTTCTGACAGTCACTTAACATTTTTGAATTAAAAGAATCATAAATATATATATCCTTTGTATCATAATAACAACATGTCCAATGTAGTCCCAACCTCGTAACAGGTAATATTTGTATGTCTTTTATTGGTTGGTATTGGTTGCACTCTATCTATTGTTTGTACTCGCCATGTTCCAACAGGTCTATAAGCTGAATACTTTTCTAAGAGATGATTAAAATGATCCATATGCAGATCATTTAACCATTCACCTTGAGCAATAATACTCTTTTGTTCTGACGACAGCGTCATTTCTCGACGTTTCTTTTTATTGACTTCAAAATCGTTTTTATTTTGTAGATGATTATTAGCAAATTTATTTTCTATATCTTTGTTTACTTCGTAAACTTTCACGTTATTTTTATATTTATTATTAGAATCAATATTTTCTACGCACGATTCATTTTGAGATTTATCAAACTGCTCAATATTTTTTGATATTAATATGCTTGATAATTCTTTTTTAGTTTGTTGAGAATTGCAAATTTTTTTATTCAATTTCTGTGATTGCGTTTTTTCACTTTGACGTTTGGTACGTAAACGAAACGCTTCAGCCTCTTTTGCTCTTATTACTGCTAATGGAAGCACTGTCTGAGGCACGCCATACTTTAAATCTTGAGGAAAGTGCTCAATCTTATTAAATTGAAAAAGGTCTAATAAGTGCGAGCGCATTTTGCTAATGTTGTATCTTACTTTTTCGGGTTTAATATTGAATAATAACGAAGTAGCAAAAGCTATTGCAAAAACCCCACAATCGTTACAGTTTGGTTGTTGTTGCACAGTAGGAAATCTTATAGGCTTTTTATCAAAAGAATAAAATGGAAATAATCGTCTCAAAACTTGTTCATGACGTTTGTGCAACTTCTTTTTATTAGACGAATCAAAAATATATATGTTTTTTCTATCATAGTAACAACACACCCAATGTCCATTAACATTTAATAGCTCATGTAACTTATACAAATGTAATGAACTAGATTCACAAGTATCTAAATCAAAATCAGAACTATGTAAAATCTGTATATGTTTTTCATTTTCTGACATAGACGGTATTGTATCAGGAATATAAGTTTGCAACGTACTAACGGGTTTATAACTTGAATTACTTTTTAAAAGGTGATTAAAATGCTCCATGTGCATATCTTCTAACCACCCACCTTGAACAATAATACTTTTTTCTTCTGACGAGAGCATTATTTGTTCTTTTGTTTTTATGGACATTTTTATGTAAAAATAATTGTTTATAATAAATAGAACAATTTTGTATTAACGCACAGTTTATTAAGGCGCACAGCAACGTTTTTATATACGCGCACAGCAGCCGTATTTATATAAACGCGCAAAGCAGCCGTTTTTATATACGCGCACAGCAGCCGTATTTATATAACGCGCACAGCAGTCGTATTTATATAAACGCGCAAAGCAGCCGTTTTTATGCGCACAGCAACCGTTTTTTTTATATACGCGCACAGCAGCCGTATTTATATAAACGCGCAAAGCAGGCCGTTTTTATATACGCGCACAGCAGCCGTATTTATATAAACGCGCACAGCAGCCGTTTTTTATATACGCGCACAGCAGCCGTATTTATAAAAACACGCAAAGCAGCTGTATTATATATGTATAAAAAAGAAAAAATAAAAGGCAAAAAAAAGAAAAAGCCTTACCTCTCTTCTCTAAATCAGTAGATAATATAAGATCTATGTGACTAAAAATAACACGTAAAAAGAAATATTACATATAAAGCCTCATCTACAATAGCAGTAGTAGTAAAGTTGTAAGGTCATTGGCCAATATTCATAGTCAAATCTTATTTTAAGATTGTCTCAAGCAATGTCTTAAAATGCTAATACGACTCTGTGATTGGTGTGATGACATCTTAAGACAGTACTTAAGATAATTTTAAATATGAAACCCGACTATAAATATTGGAACATAAAAGCTTATACTCATTGGCTGTCGCAAATTACAACTACCTTACCACTATAGCTATTATAGACGAGGCTTAACATAGCATCTCAAAAGTCTGACCCACCCTCTAAAGCTCGGAAACGGCTTTAAAACATGATGAACACTTGGGCTTGACTTGGGCCGGTATTCATAGGCCGGTACCGGTATTAATAGTCAAATCTTATTTTAAAATCATTTCGAACAATATCTTAACATGCTAATACGGCTCTATAATTGGTTGATGGCATCTTAAGACAATACTTAAGATGATCTTAAATATAATGGCCTGTTCTTTTCACTGCACTGCTGTACTCGTGCAATAAGTTAGAGTGAGAAAAAATATATTTGTCTTACTCTAACAGTGCAACAATGCAGCGAAAAGAACAAGCCACAAGATTCGACTATAGCCAATATTCATAAATGTCTTATTTTTAATTAAAATTGTCTTAAGTACTGCCTTAAGATGTCATCAACCCAATCAAGTATTAGAACGGAATTTATAGACCGATCTTATTCAAGACCCATCTTAAGCACGATCTTGAGACGTCAATGCTGTTATTTCATTGGTTAAGTAAGTCTTAAGTCTGCTCGAAGCTAGACTTAAGACAATTCTTGAATCATAGGACGGAATTCATAGACCGATCTTAAGCTCAAGAATGGTCTTAAGTCTAGCTTCGAGCCGACTTAAGACTTACTTAACCAATGAAATAATAGCATTGACGTCTCAAGATCGTGCTTAAGATGGGTCTTAAGTAAAATTCGACTATGAATACCGGCCTTAAAATAAGACTCAAATATGAATACCGGGCTATGAATATTGGTCAGGTATTCAATAACGACAAGATTACAAGATCACCTTAATATTTATATACGTCCTCCTGACCTTGGCAACATCAAAGTCAAAATCATATTTTTTCCATTATTAATATCCTATCTACAATTTTCATCTGAAACATTTTTCCATATCTAAATCTAAAGCCATTTCCGAGACTTAGGAAATAAGTTAGTAGAGACGCTCTGTTTAAAAATAAAAATATTAATTTTTTTCCAGTTTACACTATTTTAATTATAACATAATATAAAAATCAAATAAAGGCAAACGAGCATTGAGAACGCAGTACTTATATCCATAAATATACTTATATTTTCATAATAACTCTTCAAAATTGACGAATTAGCTTTTTAATACAAAAGGTTCTATATTCTAAAAAAATTATTATTGCTTTTCACATTTTTACTCCTTCAGAAATACAGAATCGACCACCTAAATCTATATTTAAATCCAAAAGTTTGATTATTTCAATCAGTAGTAGAACAAAAATATACATTGCAACGAATATGCTCAGATCATAAAATGTTAACATATTTAATTGTAAAAGCATTGTTAAAATTCGGATTGTCAGAATAAGTATAAACGTGTCAAAACCTATAAAAAATAACATAACCGTGTTTCACTTTTAAGCGCGCCGCTTGCTTTATCTAATTTTGTAAAATTCCAAGAGTCTATTTTAAAAATAGTTATACATTTATTTGATACTTACTAAAATATTATTTTCAATACTTTCTTCTCACCTTTGATTTAATAATAATCAAATTATATTGATAATCTGTATCAATAATAAAGACAAACCGCGGCCATAAAACCAATCTGTCAACAATAAAGACATCATCCAAACGGCTATAAAATTTCTAAAGCTGTGTTCGCAAACGCTAGAAATAAAAACCTTTGATTGGTTTAATTCTCTTATGCGTTATACATTAGGCTAACATTTCATGTATCGTACGACAAGTTAATTAGACTTTTCAATTGGCGATAAGATAGAGCATTTCTAGAAACTCGAATCTCTCTAATCTATGACCAATCGAAAACGTCCAATCAGTTGGTCGTACAACACATGAATAATTAGCTTTATGCGTTATGAAAAAATCTGTGCCGGGCCCCAGAAAGTGAAAAGATGGCGGTTAATGAAGACGTAATGTAAGTACATCATATTGTTAATATTACAAATATTTAAGAAATATACACATTCTTAGATATCTATACTAAACTAAGAATAAATTTATTTTCAGAATGATGGAGACGGACTTGTCCGGAGACGAGATAATTGCACATGCAGCTTCTGAAATAGAGAAGCTGCATGTGCAACAAACGACGAATATGCCGCCAACGGCGGCGGCGGTGGCAGGACCCTCGGCATTGGCTCCGCCACCACCACCCACCACCGCGCCGACGGGCGCCGACGACGTCGGCCCCACTACCTCTACCATCGCCGCCGTCGACATCGGCCCCACCATCGTCGCAGTCTCCGTCCGACATCGGCCCTACACCACCACCCGCCGCCGACCTTACTATCAACAATACCGTTCCCGCCGCCGCCACCGCCGATGGCGACGGCGACGGCGACGGCGGCGGCGGCGGCGGCGGCAGCGGCGGCGTCAGCCCCACCGATGTGGTGGGCCCCATGGATATGGCCGTGGGGAATTATGTCACCGTCGACATCGGCCCCACTATCATCGCCGCCGTCGACATCGGCCCCACTACCATCGCCCGCCGTCGACATCGGCCCCACCACCACCATCAGCATTGTTGCCACAGCAATATACAAGACGTAAGTAACCAAGACCTTGCAGTGGTTTTTTCGCCTCTTTTTAATTAAATTGATAAAAATATTAATATTTTATTAATGTTTTATTTTTTCTTTTTTACAGCTCCTCGCTGGCAACGTGGAAATAAAAAATTTAAAAAAAGAGGCGGCGGGCAAACCGCGGGAGAGGCCGTGGGGAGAGGCCAAAACATATATATTACGTACCAATAAAAAGTAAGTAATATAAGTAATACGAAAACAATATTGAGGCTTGTTCTTCGTCGCTGCACTGCTGTCTGGTGCAATAAGTTAGAATGAGAAAAAATATTGTCTTATTCTAACTTACTGCACCGGTGCAGCAGTGCAGCGACAAAAAAACAGGCCTATAGAACAACACGTCACAATAAACGTGTATAAAATAATAATATTTTGTTTCGTTTCAGAGCACCTGTCCTGGGACAAAAACTCGCGCGCGTACAGTTGGCCGTGCCTCTTGATATATTTTAATTAACGGGATTTTAACTTTTTTAAATAAATATTAAGCATTCACAATAAACACATCACTGTGCAGTTTTGAATTCACGTGGCCCGCATTTTCCTTTCCATAAGTATATAGGGAACAAGAATAGCTATGCGGCGACTCCAGTCCACAGGTTCTGGCGCAAGGAGATGGATCTGAGTGTGCCATGTGCAAACCTGGAGATACGCTTACTGGAGGGTGGAGATTAGTATTAATAATTTGCAACATCAGTGAACGCGAGTCAAAAAATTTTGATCTATTCGTGCATCCATGTGGGAGGAGTATTTTCATGGAGCATTGCAAGTAAGCTATCGAGAGCAGGTATACCTTGAAAGTCTTCTGTGAAGGGCAGATCAGACCTTTGAAGAACAGCAGTTGCGGTACAATATTATATTTAGACAGCATACAGTTTTACAACCTAACTTAAAGAATACTGTCAAATGCGTTGCCTCAGCTATTTAGTATCATATTAAGAATAGAACCTCGCAGCAATAGATCAATATATTTGATAAGAAACTGCACTCATTAACAATAATATATCACTTCTGTAAATCAGTGATCATAGTATGAATCTATTTCTACCTTTATTTCTGTATATATCTACTATATAATTTTTTTCACTTTCTTTTATTTAAAATTCTACAGTCTTAAATTCGATCCCCAGCTGTTCAACGTTGAATGATGGTACAGATTTAACTATGTAAGTACTTATATAGTCAAACATATCTATGCTTAAAACAGTATCTAACAGTATAAATCTATCTTTCAGAAAGGTGGTGTTTCTGATGATTATGATAAACTTAATTCAGAGCATAAGCCAATATTCTAAAAACATTGTTTAACCACTTAGCTCACCACTGACTATGCTATTATAACGTTATACTTTGAACACTTACTTATGTAGAAAGAAGATGCTGTAGATGCTGCAATTTAATATAAATCTTTCTTCCAGTGTATATACCAAATTACTTATTACTCTCAAATGTAATTTTTATGATGTAAGAAAATAATAGTTTAAAGTTAATAGCATTGATTGTATTAAGTTAACATAATCTGGAGCATAAGCAGATGTATAAATTTATTAAGACATTGTTGTTTAACGTCGTTTAGCTCACCGCTGACGGTGCCATTATTACTATTATTACATTATTATTATTTATTTTACTTATATTATATGCCAAATATTATTTCTTGTTTTATCAATATTTACAATAAACTGAATGAAAAGTGAAATGAGATACAGTAGAAACAACAAAATCTATAGAAAGTGATATTTGACATATGAGTAAAATAAATAATAATGTAATAATACTAATGTTGTAATGGCACCGTCAGCGGTGAGCTAAGCAGCGTTAAACAACAATGTCTGAATAAATTTATATATCTGCTTATGCTCTGGATTATGTTAACTAACTTTAAACTAAAGAATTTTCATTATCATTATTTTCTTAAATCATATAAATTACATTTGAGAGTAAGTAAAATTTGGCATATACACTGGAAGGAACATTTATATTAAATTGCAGCATCTACAGCATCTTCTTTCTGCATAAGTAAGTGTTCAAAGTAAACCAACGTTATAATAACACAGTCAGTAGTGAGCTAAGCGGCGTTAAACAATATTCTTAGAAATTTATATATCTGCTTATGCTCCGGATTAAGTTTGTCATAACATCAAAAACACCATCTCTCTGAAAGATAAATTTATACTGTTAGATACTGTTTTTAAGCACATATATCTTTGATTACAGAGTTAAAGATAGATACTATTTTTAAGCACTGCATGATGTATGGAAATTTTTTTTATCTGTATCATCATTCAATCGTTAAACAGCTGAAATCTTAGGATCAAACTTATTAAGACTATGGAATTTTAAATAAAGAAAAGTGAAAAAAAATTTCATAGTAGATATATACAGAAATAAAGGTAAAAATAGATTCACACTATGATCACTGATTTACAGAAGTAATATATTATCGTTAATGAGTGCAGTTTCTTATCAAATATATTGATCTATCGCTGCGAGGTTCTATTCTTAATATAATACTAAATAGCTGAGGCAATGCACGGTTTTTCAACGCACTTTGATGAGGCACGGTATTCTTTAAGTTAGGTTGTAAAACTGTATACTGTCCAAGTATAATATTGTACCACAACTGCTGTTCTTCTTCAAAGGTCTTATCTTCCCTTCACAGAGGACTTTCAGGGTACACCTGCTCTCGATAGCTTACTTGGAATGCTTCATGAAAACTCCTGGTACATAGATGCACCAACAAATCAAAGTCCTTGCGTTCACTGATATGATTGCAAATTATTAATATTAATCCCACTCTCCAGTAAGTGCATCTCCAGATTGCACATGGCACACTTAGACCCATTTCCTTGCACCCGACCTGTGGACTGGAGTAGATGCAACAGCTATTCTTGTTCCATATATTATTTTGCATATGGAAAGAAGAATGCAGGCCACGTGAATTTGAAACTGCACAGTGATGTTTGCGTGAAAGCAGTACGTTTTGAGTTAAATAGCTTGGGCATCAGAGTACTGGGTACTACTTTTGCTTGCCAACATTATCCTCTTTTTTTTTATAAATCACGATTTTGACTGCTTATCCATGGTAGTATACCCTTAGAGCGAGACACTTTTTCTTGTCTTTTTTTAATTTAATCAATGGTAGGACGTATAAACTTAGCGCGAGGCACTTCTTCCTCTCTTTCTTTTAAAACTAAAAATAAAACATAACACAAAGAATCAATCTTATTTCGGAATATTTATTTCATACAAAAAATGAAAATTTTGTGTAACTTATCTGATAATTTTCAAATTAGGCATAGCCATATTTTCTTCCATGATGTAATCTACGATGTAATATAAAAATATGCATAAAACTAAATGATGCATAATAATAATAAAAATTAACTCGTCATTAACCTCGCGCATGTCAACAAGACACTAACCTCGAACTGTCACATGATTAACCTCATTACCTCAATACACGAATATACGGACGGCGCGCCGATCGCCAATCGCGATACAGATGGTTTGTTCTTTTTCACTGCACTGCTGCACTGGTGCAGTAAGTTAGAACACTAGTGTAGCAATATAGCTAAAAGGAACAAACCTATAGTTACTCGTGGGCCGTGTCAATTCGTAAGCCATCTATCGCGCGGAAAGCAACAGTACAAAATACAAACCGCCGCCATTTGTCCTGGCGGCCGGGCGACGACGATAATGACTACGACGTTTCTTAAACAGATTTACTCTTGAGCGAAAAACTTTAATCGCAATATCTTCGCTCGTAAGTTACGTAGCGGAAAAATAAAAATACTTTCATTATATAAATCGGATCCAAGCTATCCATTAAACTTATTTAGAAATCAATCGATTCAGCCGTTATTGAAAATCCGATAATTACAGAAAATCGCAAACGGCGTCTCGCGTAAAAGAAGCAGCGGTGGTGCCTCGCTGCGCGTACACTTGGCGCGAGGCACTACCGTGCCTCTGAGCAATGAGCAAACCCGCTTTAAAGACTTTCATCATGGCTTAATCCCGCTCGTAATCCAGCGTAAGATATTCGCGTCCGAGCACGTCCTCACGAATTCGATACGAATACGTGTCCGAGATCCTCGCGGGAGCCAGAAGAATATTCCCTGCAAAATTCTCCCGCGGCAGCTGGAAAGTCCAAGGTATCCAGACACGGCAGTTGCAAGAAAGGCATAGCCGCGTAAACTGGCGGAGTTCTGTTTCTTGATTAAATTATCGGGCCCGGCCGTTTCGTTCGTATTTCCTGCTGCTCGACGAACGTTCCTCCAGCTGAATCATCGCCCGCACCGGCAATCGATTTACTGAGGGACGAGCGAAGTATATGACGTCGCGCGTACCCTACTGTACTAATTTCGTACAATTCTCCGGGAATCTAACCACCCGTCTGTCGAGGATATTAAGTGCACGACGCGCACACGTAAGAATTTTTAGGGATTTGTCACGGTGGGTATTTCCGAGTTCGCCATCACTTACACTTTAGGCGGCCGGAATCGCGGTCGCTGACGAACGGCTTGCGGGTCGAGACTTTTAATGCCGAGACTTGTGCTTAGATGTCGCCATTTACCCCCGGCGTGTGACTTTTAGTATCGAAAACTCGTGATTCGCGAATGTGTGTTTTATCATATATAATATCGGAATTTCCTCATATTGCCGAATATTTATTAAGTTAATTCTGCTCTGCTGGTTATTTCTGTTTTCCTTGGTGCTCTCTATTGGATAAACTGTACGGTAATCGGGGGGGCGTTACTAGGCCAGTACGGCAGTGTACGCTCTATCGTAGGGCGCAAATTTAGAGGGTGCTATGTGCATCGGATGCCAGTTCATCTGTTCACTCACGGCGGAAGGACTGTTACCCTCTCCTTTTTCTGGGTAACGCTAGAAGCAGAATTTTTTTAGTTTTTTGTCTTTTCACTTTGTGTATTGGGTGCACGATCGATTTCCGCGTAGGGCGTCTAATTCAGCGTAACACCACGCCGACGGTATATTCTATGATAAACGTCCATGTTTACACACGGCCGTATAGATGGGTACTGTAACGTAGACGCTATATTCCGCTTAGATATTTATCACAGATAGTTTATCCAGAGATGGTATAACCGGCCCGTAAATATTCTGTCAAATTTGCGAGATTGTCACTGGTTCCGGTGTTTACATTCAACTGACAAGGGGAAAAAAAAAAAAAAAAAAAACCAAGAAAAACCGGTCCGATCCAAATAATTTCCAAGCGCTACTCTAAAATCCACACCGGTGCATTGTTGCTGTATTGT